>NW_025958975.1:0-30554 GCF_023159225.1 Perognathus longimembris pacificus | reverse complement strand
CTCCCTCACCACAAATCAGATTCTTCTGAGGAGTTCCCAGTACATTATCCTTTTCTCTGTGTAATTACCTTAACAGCTCCAGCTGTTTTTATTCTCAGAAGGTTTACTCCCTGATATACTGCTTGGTATCCGTTCGTAAGTGCAGGTCCTAAATGAGCTTTTTTCTCTGTTCCCTCACCATAATCCAGATTCTTTTGGGGAGTTACCAGTACAGTAACCATACCAGGAAGTACTTAATTTATTAAGTTTCTGCTTTTCTTAATCTCAGTGGAGATATTTACTGATAAACAGCTACATACGCAGCATGTTCATGTCGTTCCTAAATGAGCTTTTATCTCTCTCCCTCACCACAAATCAGATTCTTCTGAGGAGTTCCAGTACATTATCCTTTCCCCTGTGTAATTACCTTAACAAGTTCCAACTGTTTTTATTCTCAGAGGTTTACTCCCTGATATACAGCTGCCTCCCCCTTCGTAAGTGCCGGTCCTAAATGAGCTTTTTTTTCTGTTCCCTCACCACAATCCAGATCTTTTGGGGAGTTACGAGTACAGTAACCATACCAGGAAGTACTTAATTTATTAAGCTACTCCTTTTCTTTTTTTTTTTTTTGGCCAGTCCTGGAACTTGGACTCAAGGCCTGAGCACTGTCCCTGGCTTCTTTTTGCTCAAGGCTAGCACTCTGCCACATGAGCCGCAGCGCAAACTTCTGGCCATTTTTCTGTATATGTGGTGCTGGGGAATCGAACCCAGGGCCTCATGTATACGAGGCAGGCACTCTTGCCACTAGGCCATATCCCCAGCCAAGCTACTGCTTTTCTTAATCTCAGTGGAGAATATTTACTGATAAACAGCTACCTACGCAGCATGTTCAAGTCGTTCCTAAATGAGCTTTTATCTCTCTCCCCTCACCACAAATCAGATTCTTCTGAGGAGTTCCCAGTACATTATCCTTTCCCCTGTGTAATTACCTTAACAAGCTCCAGCTGTTTTTATTCTCAGAAGGTTTACTCCCGATATACAGCTGCCTACCCCCTTCATAAGTGAAGGTCCTCAATGACCTTTTTTCTCTGTTCCCTCACCACAATCCAGATTCTTTTGGGGAGTTACCTGTACAGTAATCCATAGCAGGAAGTACTTAATTTATTAAGCTACTGCTTTTCTTAACCTCAGTGAAGATATTTACTGATAAACAGCTACCTACGCTGCAAGTTTCATGTCCTTCCTAAATGAGCTTTTATCTCTCTCCCCTCAGCACAAATCAGATTCTTCTGAGGAGTTCCCAGTACATTATCCTTTCCCCTGTGTAATTACCTTAACAAGCTCCAGCTGTTTTTATTCTCAGAAGGTTTACTCCTGATATACAGCTGCCTACCCCCTTCGTAAGTGCAGGTCCTAAATGAGCTTTTATCTCTGTCCCCTCACCTCAATCCAGATTCTTTTGGGGAGTTACCAGTACAGGAACCATACCAGTAAGTACTTAATTTATTAAGCTACTGCTTTTCTTAATCTCAGTGGAGATATTTACTATAACCAGCTACCTACGCAGCATGTTCATGTCGTTCCTAAATGAGCTTTTAGCTCTCTCCCTCACCACAAATCAGATTCTTCGCAGGAGTTCCCAGTACATTATCCTTTCCCCTGTGTAATTACCTTAACAAGCTCCAGCTGTTTTTATTCTCAGAAAGTTTACCCCCTGATATACAGCTGCCTACCCCCTTCGTAAGTGCAGGTCCTAAATGAGCTTTTTTCTCTGTTCCCTCACCACAATCCAGATTCTTTGGGGAGTTACCAGTACAGTAACCATACCAGGAAGTACTTAATTTATTAAGCTACTGCTTTTCTAATCTCAGTGGAGATATTTACTGATAAACAGCTACCTACGCAGCATGTTCATGTCGTTCCTAAATGAGCTTTTATCTCTCTCCCCTCACCATAAATCAGATTCTTCTGAGGAGTTCCCAGTACATTATCCTTTCCCCTGTGTAATTACCTTAACAAGCTCCAGCTGTTTTTATTATCAGAAGGTTTACTCCCTGATATACAGCTGCCTACCCCCTTTCGTAAGTGCAGGTCCTAAATGAGCTATTTTCTCCGTTCCCTCACCACAATCCAGATTCTTTTGGGGAGTTACCAGTACAGGAACCATACCAGGAAGTACTTAATTTATTAAGCTACTGCTTTTCGTAATCTCAGTGGAGATATTTACTGATAAGCAGCTACCTACGCAGCATGTTCATGTCGTTCCTAAATGAGCTTTTTTCTCTCTCCCGTCACCACAAATCAGATTCTTCTGAGGAGTTCCCAGTACATTATCCTTTCCCCTGTGTAATTACCTTAACAAGCTCCAGCTGTTTTTATTCTCAGAAGTTTACTCCCTGATATACAGCTGCCTACCCCTTCGAAAGTGGAGGTCCTAATGAGCTTTTTTCTTTGTTCCCTCACCACAATCCAGATTCTTTTTGGGGAGTTACCAGTACAGTAACCATACCAGGAAGTACTTAATTTTTAAGCTACTGCTTTTCTTAATCTCAGTGGAGATATTTACTGATAAACAGCTACCTACGCAGCATGTTCATGTCGTTCCTAAATGAGCTTTTATCTCTCTCCCCTCACCACAAATCAGATTCTTCTGAATTGTTCCCAGTACATTATCCTTTCCCCTGTGTAATTACCTTACAAGCTCCAGCTGTTTTTATTCTCAGAAGTTTTACCCCCTGATATACAGCTGCCTACCCCCTTCGTATGTGCAGGTCCTAATGAGCTTTTTCTTCTTGTTCCCTCACCACAATCCAGATTCTTTTGGGGAGTTACCAGTACAGTAACCATACCAGGAAGTACTTAATTTATTAAGCTTCTGCTTTTCTTAATCTCAGTGGAGATATTTACTGATAAACAGCTACCTACGCAGCATGTTCATGTCGTTCCTAAATGAGCTTTTATCTCTCTCCACTCACCACAAATCAGATTCTTCTGAGGAGTTCCCAGTACATTATCCTTTCCCCTGTGTACTTACCTTAACAAGCTCCAGCTGTTTATATTCTCAGAAGGTTACTCCCTGATATACAGCTGCGTATCCCCTTCGTAAGTGCACGTCCTAAATGAGCTTTTTTCTCTGTTCCCTCACCACAATCCAGATTCTTTTGGGAGTTACCAGTACAGTAACCATACAGGAAGTACTTAATTATTAAGCTACTTCTTCTCTTAATCTCAGTGGAGTATTTACTGATAAACAGCTACCTACGCAGCATGTTCATGTCGTTCCTAAATGAGCTTTTATCTCTCTCCCCGCACCAAAAATCAGATTCTTCTGAGGAGTTCCCAGTACATTATCCTTTCCCTGTGTAATTACCTTAACAAGATCCAGCTGTTTTTATTCTCAGAAGGTTTACTCCCTGATATACAGCTGCCTACCCCTCGAAAGTGGAGGTCCTAAATGAGCTTTTTTCTTTGTTCCCTCACCGCAATCCAGATTCTTTTGGGGAGTTACCAGTACAGTAACCATACCAGGAAGTACTTAATTTTTTTAGGTACTGCTTTTCTTAATCTCAGTGGAGATATTTACTGATAAACAGCTACCTACGCAGCATGTTCATGTCGTTCCTAAATGAGCTTTTATCTCTCTCCCCTCACCACAAATCAGATTCTTCTGAATTGTTCCCAGTACATTATCCTTTCCCCTGTGTAATTACCTTAACAAGCTCAGCTGTTTTTATTCTCAGAAGTTTTACCCCCTGATATACAGCTGCCTACCCCCTTCGTATGTGCAGGTCCTAAATGAGCCTTTTTTCTCTGTTCCCTCACCACAATCCAGATTCTTTTGGGGAGTTACCAGTACAGTAACCATACCAGGGAAGTACTTAATTTATTAAGCTTCTGCTTTTCTTAATCTCAGTGGAGATATTTACTGATAAACAGCTACCTACGCAGCATGTTCATGTCGTTCCTAAATGAGCTTTTATCTCTCTCCACTCACCACAAATCAGTTTCTTCTGAGGAGTTCCCAGTACATTATCCTTTCCCTGTGTACTTACCTTAACAAGCTCCAGCTGTTTATATTCTCAGAAGGTTTACTCCCTGATATACAGCTGCGTATCCCCTTCGTAAGTTCACGTCCTAAATGAGCTTTTTTCTCTGTTCCCTCACCACAATCCAGATTCTTTTGGGGAGTTACCAGTACAGTAACCATACCAGGAAGTACTTAATTTATTAAGCTACTTCTTCTCTTAATTTCAGTGGAGATTATTTACTGATAAACAGCTACCTACGCAGCATGATCATGTCGTTCCTAAATGAGCTTTTATCTCTCTCCCCTCACCACAAATCAGATTCTTCTGAGGAGTTCCCAGTACATTATCCTTTCCCCTGTGTAATTACCTTAACAAGCTCCAGCTGTTTTTATTCTCAGGAGGTTACTCCCTGATATACAGCTACCTACCGCCTTCGTAAGTGCAGGTCCTAAATGAGCTTTTTTCTTTGTTCCCTCACCACAATCCAGATTCTTTTGGGGAGTACCAGTATAGTAACTATACCAGGAAGTGCTTAATTTATTAAGCTAATGCTTTTCTTAATCTCAGTGGAAGATATTTACTGATAAACAGCTACATACGCAGCATGATCATGTCGTTCCTAAATGAGCTTTTATCTCTCTTCCCTCACCACAAATCAGATTCTTCTGAGGAGTTCCCAGTACATTATCCTTTTCTCTGTGTAATTACCTTAACAAGCTCCAGCTGTTTTTTATTCTCAGGGAAGGTTTACTCCCTGATATACTGCTGTGTAACACGTTCGTAAGTGCAGGTCCTAAATGAGCTTTTTTCTCTGTTCCCTCACCACAATCCAGATTCTTTTGGGGAGTTTACCAGTACAGTAACCATACCAGGAAGTACTTAATTTATTAAGTTACTGCTTTTCTTAATCTCAGTGGAGATATTTACTGATAAACAGCTACATACGCAGCATGTTCATGTCGTTCCTAAAATGAGCTTTTTTCTCTCTCCCCTCACCACAAATCAGATCCTTCTGAGGAGTTCCAGTACATTATCCTTTCCCCTGTGTAATTACCTTAACAAGTTCCAACTGTTTTTATTCTCAGAAGGTTTACTCCCTGATATACAGCTGCCTACCCCCTTCGTAAGTGCCGGTCCTAAATGAGCTTTTTTTTCTGTTCCCTCACCACAATCCAGATTCTTTTGGGGAGTTACCAGTACAGTAACCATACCAGGAAGTACTTAATTTATTAAGCTACTCCTTTTCTTTTTTTTTTTTTGGCCAGTCCTGGAACTTGGACTCAAGGCCTGAGCACTGTCCCTGGCTTCTTTTTGCTCAAGGCTAGCACTCTGCCACTTGAGCCGCAGCGCAACTTCTGGCCATTTTCTGTATATGTGGTGCTGGGAATCGAACCCAGGGCCTCATGTATACGAGGCAGGCACTCTTGCCACTAGGCCATATCCCCAGCCAAGCTACTGCTTTTTTTAATCTCAGTGGAGATATTTACTGATAAACAGCTACCTACGAAGCATGATTATGTCGTTCCTAAATGAGCTTTTAGCTCTCTCCCCTCACCACAAATCAGATTCTTCTGAAGAGTTCCCAGTACATTATCCTTACCCCTGTGTAATTACCTTAACAAGCTCCAGCTGTTTTTATTCTCAGAAGGTTTACGCCCTGATATACAGCTGCCTACACCCTTCGTAAGTGCAGTCCTAAATGAGCTTTTTTCTCTGTTCCCTCACCACAATCCAGATTCTTTTGTGGAGTTACCGGTACAGTAAACCATACCAGGAAGTACTTATTTACTAAGCTACTGCTTTTTCTTAATCTCAGTTTAGATATTTACTGATAAACAGCTAACTATCGCAGCATGTACATGTCGTCCCTAAATGAGCTTTTATCTCTCTCCCCTCACCACAAATTAGATTCTTTGAGGAGTTCCCAGTACATTATCCTTTCCCTGTGTAATTACGTAACAAGCTCCAGCTGTTTTTTATTCTCAGAACGTTTACTCCCTGATATACAGCTGCCTACCCCCTTCGTAAGTGCAGGTCCTAAATGAGCTTTTTTCTCTGTTCCCTCACCACAATCAGATTCTTTTGGGCGTTACCAGTACAGTAACCATACCAGGAAAGTACTTAATTTATTAAGCTACTGCTTTTCTTAATCTCAGTGGAGATATTTACTGATAAACAGCTACGTATGCAGCATGTTCATGTCGTTACTAAATGAGCTTTAATCTCTCTCCCCTTACACAAATCAGATTCCTCTGAGGAGTTCCCATAATTTATCCTTTCCCCTGTGTAATTACCATAAGAAGCTCCAGCTGTTTTTATTCTCAGAAGCTTTACTCCCTGATATACAGCTGCCTACCCCCTTCGTAAGTGCAGGTCCTATATGAGCTTTTTTCTCTGTTCCCTCACCACAATCCAGATTCTTTTGGGGAGTTAGCCAATAACGAGTAACAATACTCCAGGAAGTACTTAATTTATTAAGCTACTCCTTTTCTTAATCTCAGTGGAGATATTTACTGATAAACTGCTATCTACGCAGCATGTTCATGTCGTTCCTAAATGAGCTTTTATCTCCCTCCCCTCACAACAAATCAGATTCTTCTGAGGAGTTCCTAGTACATTATCCTTTCCCCTGTGTAATTACCTTAACAAGCTCCAGCTGTTTTTATTCTCAGAAGGTTTACTCCCTGATATACAGCTGCCTACCCCCTTCGTAAGTGCAGGTCCTAAATGAGCTCTTTTCTCTGTTCCCTCACCTCAATCCAGATGCTTTTGGGGAGTTTTACCAGTACAGTAACCATACCAGGAAGTACTTAATTTATTAAGCTACTGCTTTTCTTAATCTCAGTGGAGATATTTACTGATAAACAGCTACCTCCGCAGCATGTTCATGTCGTTCCTAAATGAGCTTTTATCTCTCTCCCCTCACCACAAATCAGATTCTTCTGAGGAGTTCCCAGTACATTATCCTTTCCCTGTGTAATTACCTTAACAAGCTCCAGCTGTTTTTTATTCTCAGAAGGTTTACTCCTCTGATATACAGCTGCCTACCCCCTTGGTAAGTGCAGGTCCTAAATGAGCTTTTTTCTCTGTTCCCTCACCACAATCCAGATTCTTTTGGGGAGTTACCAGGACAGTAACCATACCAGGAAGTAGTAAATTATTTAAGCTACTGCTTTTCTTAATCTCACTGGAGATATTTACTCATAAACAGCTACGTATGCAGCATGTTCATGTCGTTCCTAAATGAGCTTTAATCTCTCTCCCCTTACCACAAATCGATTCTTCTGAGGAATTCCCATAAATTATCCTTTCCCCTGTGTAATTAACATAACAAGCTCCAGCTGTTTTTATTCTCAGAAGGTTTACTCCCTGATATATAGCTGCCTACCCCCTTCGTAAGTGCAGGTCCTATATGAGCTTTTTTCTCTGTTCCCTCCCCACAATCCAGATTCTTTTGGGGAGTACCAATACAGTAACCCATACCAGGAAGTACTTAATTTATTAAGCTACTCCTTTTCTTAAACTCAGTGGAGATATTTACTGATAAACAGCTACCTACGCAGCATGTTCATGTCGTTCCTAAATGAGCTTTTATCTCTCTCCCTCACCACAAATCAGATTCTTCTGAGGAGTTCCCAGTTCTTGATAAGTTCCCTGGTGTAATTACCTAACAAGCTCCAGCTGTTTTTAGGTCTCAGAAGGTTTACTCCCTGATATACAGCTGCCTACCCCCTTCGTAAGTGCAGGTCCTAAATGAGCTTTTTCTCTGTTCCCTCACCACAATCCAGATTCTTTTGGGGAGTTACCAATCAGTAACAATACCAGAAGTACTTAATTTATAAGCTACTGCTTTTCTTAATCTCAGTGGAGATATTTACTGATACACAGCTACCTACGCAGCATGTTCATGTCGTTCCTAAATGAGCTATAATCTCTCTCCCCTCACCAAAAAATCAGATTCTTCTGAGGAGTTCCCAGTACTTTATCCTTTTCCCCTGTGTCATTACCTTAACAAGCTTCAGCTGTTTTTATTCTCAGAAGGTTTATTCCCTGATATACAGCTGCCTACCCCCTTCGAAAGTGCAGGTCCTAAATGAGCTTTTTTTCTCTGTTCCCTCACCACAATCCAGATTCTTTTGGGGATGTTACCAGTACAGTAACCATACAGGAATACTTAATTTATTAAGCTACTGCTTTTCTTAATCTCAGTGGAGATATTTACTGATAAACAGCTACCTACGCAGGATGTTCATGTCGTTCCTAAATGAGCCTTTTATCTCTGACCCCTCACCACAAAACAGATTCTTCTGAGAAGTTCCCAGTACATTATCCTTTCCACTGTGTAATTACCTTAACAAGCTCCAACTGTTTTTATTCTCAGAAGGTTTACTTCCTGATATACAGCTGCCTACCCCCTTCGTAAGTGCAGGTCCTAAATGAGCTTTTTTTCTCTGTTCCCTCACCACAATCCAGATTCTTTTGGGGCGTTACCAGTACAGTAACCATACCAGGAAGTACTTAATTTATTAAGCTACTGCTTTTCGTAATCTCAGTGGAGATATTTACTGATTAACAGCTACCTACGCAGCATGTTCATGTCGTTCCTAAATGAGCTTTTATCTCTCTCCCCTCACCACAAATCAGATTCTTCTGAGGAGTTCCCAGTACTTGATAATTTCCCCTGTGTAATTACCTTAACAAGCTCCAGCTGTTTTTATTCTCAGAAGGTTTACTCCCTGATATACAGCTGCCTACCCCCTTCATAAGTGCAGGTCCTAAATGAGCTTTTTTCTCTGTTCCCTCACCACAATCCAGATTCTTTTGGGGAGTTACCAATACAGTAACAATACCAGGAAGTACTTAATTTATTAAGCTACTGCTTTTCTTAATCTCAGTGGAGATATTTACTGATAAACAGCTACCTACGCAGCATATTCATGTCGTTCCTAAATGAGCTTTTATCTCTCTCCCCTCACCACGAATCAGATTCTTCTGAGGAGTTCCCAGTAAATTATCCTTTCTCCTGTGTAATTACCTTAACAAGCTCCAGCTGTTTTTATTCTCAGAAGGTTTACTCCTGATATACAGCTGCCTAACCCCTTAGTATATGCAGGTCCTAAATGAGCTTTTTTCTCTGTTCCCTCACCAAAATCCATATTCTTTTGGGGAGTTACCAGTACAGTAACCATACCAGGAAGTACTTAATTTATTAAGCTACTGCTTTTCTTAATCTCAGTGGAGATATTTACTGAAAAACTGCTACCTACGCAGCATGTTCATGTCGTTCCTAAATGAGCTTTTTTCTCTCTCCCCTCACCACAAATCAGATTCTTCTGAGGAGTTCCCAGTACATTATCCTTTCCCCTGTGTAATTACCTTAACAAGCTCCAGCTGTTTTTTATTCTCAGAAGGTTTACTCCCTGATATACAGCTGCCTACCCCCTTGATAAGTGGAGGTCCTAAATGATCTTTTTTCTCTGTTCCTCACCACAATCCAGATTCTTTTGGGGAGTGACCAGTACAGTAACCATACCAGGAAGTACTTAATTTATTAAGCTTCTGCTTTTCTTAATCTCAGTGGAGATATTTACTGATAAACAGCTACCTACGCAGCATGTTCATGTCGTTCCTAAATGAGCTTTTATCTCTGACCCCTCACCACAAACAGATTCTTCTGAGAAGTTCCCAGTACATTCTCCTTTCCCCTGTGTAATTACCTTAACAAGCTCCAACTGTTTTTATTCTCAGAAGGTTTACTCCCTGATATACAGCTGCCTAACCCCTTAGTATATGCAGGTCCTAAATGAGCTTTTTTCTCTGTTCCCTCACCAAAATCCATATTCTTTTGGGGAGTTACCAGTACAGTAACCATACCAGGAAGTACTTAATTTATTAAGCTACTGCTTTTCTTAATCTCAGTGGAGATATTTACTGAAAAAACTGCTACCTACGCAGCATGTTCATGTCGTTCCTAAATGAGCTTTTTTCTCTCTCCCCTCACCACAAATCAGATTCTTCTGAGGAGTTCCCAGTACATTATCCTTTCCCTGTGTAATTACCTTAACAAGCTCCAACTGTTTTTATTCTCAGAAGGTTTACTTCCTGATATACAGCTGCCTACCCCCTTCGTAAGTGCAGGTCCTAAATGAGCTTTTTTCTCTGTTCCCTCACCACAATCCAGATTCTTTTGGGGCGTTACCAGTACAGTAACCATACCAGGAAGTACTTAATTTATTAAGCTACTGCTTTTCTTAATCTCAGTGGAGATATTTACTGATTAACAGCTACCTACGCAGCATGTTCATGTCGTTCCTAAATGAGCTTTTATCTCTCTCCCCTCACCACAAATCAGATTCTTCTGAGGAGTTCCCAGTACATTATCCTTTCCCCTGTGTAATTACCTTAACAAGCTCCAGCTGTTTTTATTCTCAGAAGGTTTACTCCCTGATATACAGTGCCTAACCCCTTCGTAAGTGCAGGTCCTAAATGGGCTTTTTTCTCTGTTCCCCTCAACACAATCCAGATTCTTTTGGGGAGGGTACCAGTAGAGTAACCATACTAGGAAGTACTTAATTTATTAAGCTACTGATTTCTTAATCTCAGTGGATATATTTACTGATAAACAGCTACCTACGCAGCATGTTCATGTCGTTCTTAATGAGCTTTTATCTCTCTCCCCTCACCAAAAATCAGATTCTTCTGAGGAGTTCCCAGTACATTATCCTTTCCCCTGTATAATTACCTTAACAAGCTCCAGCTGTTTTTATTCTCAGAAGGTTTACTCCCTGATATACAGCTGCCTACCCCCTTTGTAAGTGCAGGTCCTAAATGAGCTTTTTTCTCTGTTCCCTCACCACAATACAGATTCTTTTGGGGAGTTACAAGTACAGTAACCATACTAGGAAGTACTTAATTTATTAAGCTACTGCTTTTCTTAATCTCAGTGGAGATATTTACTGATAAACAGCTACGTATGCAGCATGTTCATGTCGTTACTAAGTGAGCTTTAATCTCTCTCCGCTTACCCACAAATCAGATTCCTCTGAGGAGTTCCCATAAATTATCCTTTCCCCTGTGTAATTACCATAACAAGCTCCAGCTGTTTTTATTCTCAGAAGGTTTACTCCCTGATATACAGCTGCCTACCCCCTTCGTAAGTGCAGGTCCTATATGACCTTTTTTCTCTGTTCCCTCACCACAATCCAGATTCTTTTGGGGATGTTACCAATACAGTAACAATACCAGGAAGTACTTAATTTATTAAGCTACTCCTTTTCTTAATCTCAGTGGAGATATTTACTGCTAAACTGCTATCTACGCAGCATGTTCATGTCGTTCCTAAATGAGCTTTGATCTCTCTCCCCTCACCAAAAATCAGATTCTTCTGAGGAGTTCCCAGTACATTATCCTTTCCCCTGTGTAATTACCCCTAACAAGCTCCAGCTGTTTTTATTCTCAGAAGGTTTACTCCCTGATATACAGCTGCCTACCCCCCTTCGTAAGTGCAGGTCCTAAATGAGCTCTTTTCTCTGTTCCCTCACCACAATCCAGATGCTTTTGGGGAGTTACCAGTACAGTAACCATACCAGGAAGTACTTAATTTATTAAGCTACTGCTTTTCTTAATCTCAGTGGAGATATTTACTGATAAACAGCCTACCTACGCAGATGTTCATGTCGTTCCTAAATGAGCTTTTATCTCTCTCCCCTCACCACAAATCAGATTCTTCTGAGGAGTTCCCAGTACATTATCCTTTCCCTGTGTAATTACCTTAACAAGCTCCAGCTGTTTTTATTCTCAGAAGGTTTACTCCCTGATATACAGCTGCCTACCCCCTTGGTAAGTGCAGGTCCTAAATGAGCATTTTTCTCTGTTCCCTCACCACAATCCAGATTCTTTTGGGGAGTTACAGGACAGTAACCATACCAGGGAAAGTAGTAATTTTTAAGCTACTGCTTTCTTAATCTCACTGGAGATATTTACTGATAAACAGCTACGTATGCAGCATGTTCATGTCGTTCCTAAATGAGCTTTTATCTCTTGCCCCTCACAACAAATCAGATTCTTCTGAGGAGTTCCCAGTACATTATCCTTTCCCCTGTGTAATTACCTTAACAAGATCCAGCTGTTTTTATTCTCAGAAGGTTTACTCCCTGATATACAGCTGCCTACCCCCTTCGTAAGTGCAGGTCCTAAATGAGCTTTTTTCTCTGTTCCCTCACCACAATCCAAATTCTTTTGGGGAGTTACCAGTACAGTAACCATACCAGAAAGTACTTAATTTATTAAGGTACTGCTTTTCTTAATCTCAGTGGAGATATTTACTGATAAACAGCTACCTACGCAGCATATTCATGTCGTTCCTAAATGAGCTTTTATCTCTCTCCCCTCACCACGAATCAGATTCTTCTGAGGAGTTCCCAGTAAATTATCCTTTCTCCTGTGTAATTACCTTAACAAGCTCCAGCTGTTTTTATTCTCAGAAGGTTTACTCCCTGATATACAGCCTGCCTACCCCCTTAGTATATGCAGGTCCTAAATGAGCTTTTTTCTCTGTTCCCTCACCAAAATCCATATTCTTTTGGGGAGTTACCAGTACAGTAACCATACCAGGAATTACTTAATTTATTAAGCTACTGCTTTTCTTAATCTCAGTGGAGATATTTACTGAAAAACTGCTACCTACGCAGCATGTTCATGTCGTTCCTAAATGAGCTTTTTTCTCTCTCCCCTCACCACAAATCAGATTCTTCTGAGGAGTTCCCAGTACATTATCCTTTCCCTGTGTAATTACCTTAACAAGCTCCAGCTGTTTTTATTCTCAGAAGGTTTACTCCCTGATATACAGCTGCTACCCCCTTGATAAGTGGAGGTCCTAAATGATCTTTTTTCTCTGTTCCCTCACCACAATCCAGATTCTTTTGGGGAGTGACCAGTACAGTAACCATACCAGGAAGTACGTAATTTATTAAGCTACTGCTTTTCTTAATCTCAGTGGAGATATTTACTGATAAACAGCTACCTACGAGCAGCATGTTCATGTCGTTCCTAAATGAGCTTTTATCTCTCTCCCCTCACCCACTAATCAGATTCTTCTGAGGAGTTCCAAGTACTTCATCTTTTCCCCTGTGTAATTACCTTAACAAACTCCAGCTGTTTTATTCTCAGAAGGTTTACTCCCTGATATACAGCTGCCTACCCCCTTCGTAAGTGCAGGTCCTAAATGAGCTTTTTTCTCTGTTCCCTCACCACAATCCAGATTCTTTTGGGGAGTTACCAGTACAGTAACCATACCAGGAAGTACTTAATTTATTAAGCAACTGCTTTTCTTAATCTCAGTGGAGATATTTACTGATAAACAGCTACCTACGCAGCATGTTCATGTCGTTCCTAAATGAGCTTTTATCTCTCTCCCCTCACCACAAATCAGATTCTTCTGAGGAGTTCCCAGTACATTATCCTTTCCCTGTGTAATTACCTTAACAAGCTCCAGCTGTTTTTATTCTCAGAAGGTTTACTCCCTGATATACAGCTGCCTACCCCTTCGTAAGTGCAGGTCCTAATGAGCTTTTTTCTCTGTTCCCTCACACACAATCCAGATTGTTTTGGGGAGTTACCAGTACAGTAACCATACCAGGAAGTACTTAATTTATTAAGCTACTGCTTTTCTTAATCTCAGTGGAGATATTTACTGATAAACTGCTACCTACGCAGCATGTTCATGTCGTTCCTAAATGAGCTTTTATCTCTCTCCCCTCACCACAAATCAGATTCTTCTGAGGAGTTCCCCAGTACATTATCCTTTCCCCTGTGTAATTACCGTAACAAGCTCCAGCTGTTTTTATTCTCAGAAGGTTTACTCCCTGATATACAGCTGCCTACCCCTTGGTAAGTGCAGGTCCTAAATGAGCTTTTTTCTCTGTTCCCTCACCACAATCCAGATTCTTTTGGGGTAGTTACCAGTACAGTAACCATACCAGGAAGTAGTAATTTATTAAGCTACTGCTTTTCTTAATCTCAGTGGAGATATTTACTGATAAACAGCTACGTATGCAGCATGTTCATGTCGTTCCTAAATGAGCTTTAATCTCTCTCCCTTACCACAAATCAGATTCTTCTGAGGAGTTCCCATAAATTATCCTTTCCCCTTGTAATTAGCATAACAAGCTCCAGCTGTTTTTATTCTCAGAAGGTTTACTCCGTGATATATAGCTGCCTACCCCCTTCGTAAGTGCAGGTCCTATATGAGATTTTTTCTCTGTTCCCTCACCACAATCCAGATTCTTTTGGGAGTTACCAATACAGTAACCATACCAGGAAGTACTTAATTTATTAAGCTACTCCTTTTCTTAATCTCAGTGGAGATATTTCCTGATAAACAGCTACCTACGCAGCATGTTCATGTCGTTCCTAAATGAGCTTTTATCTCTCTCCCCTCACCACAAATCAGATTCTTCTGAGGAGTTCCCAGTACATTATCCTTTCCCCTGTGTAATTACCTTAACAAGCTCCAGCTGTTTTTATTCTCAGAAGGTTTACTCCCTGATGTACAGCGCCAACCCCTTCGTAAGTGCAGTTCCTAAATGAGCTTTTTTCTCTGTTCCCTCACCACAATCCAGATTCTTTTGGGGAGTTACCAGTACAGGAACCATACCAGGAAGTACTTAATTTATTAAGCTACTGCTTTTCTTAATCTCAGTGGAGATATTTACTGAAAAACTGCTACCTACGCAGCATGTTCATGTCGTTCCTAAATGAGCTTTTATCTCTCTCCACTCACCACAAATCAGATTCTTCTGAGGAGTTCCCAGTACATTATCCTTTCCCCTGTGTAATTACCTTAACAAGCTCCAGCTGTTTTTATTCTCAGAAGGTTTACTCCCTGATATACAGCTGCTACCCCCTTGGTAAGTGGAGGTCCTAAATGATCATTTTTCTCTGTTCCCTCACCACAATCCAGATTCTTTTGGGGAGTGACCAGTACAGTAACCATACCAGGAAGTACTTAATTTATTAAGCTACTGCTTTTCTTAATCTCTGTGGAGATATTTACTGATAAACAGCTACCTACGCAGCATGTTCATGTCGTTCCTAAATGAGCTTTTATCTCTCTCCCTCACCACAAATCAGATTCTTCTGAGGAGTTCCCAGTACTTCATCTTTTCCCCTGTGTAATTACCTTAACAAACTCCAGCTGTTTTTATTCTCAGAAGGTTTACTCCCTGATATACAGCTGCCTACCCCCTTCGTAAGTGCAGGTCCTAAATGAGCTTTTTTTCTCTGTTCCTCACCACAATCCAGATTCTTTTGGGGAGTTACCAGTACAGTACCCATACCAGGAAGTATTTAATTTATTAAGCTACTGCTTTTCTTAATCTCAGTGGAGATATTTACTGATAAACAGCTACCTACGCAGCATGTTCATGTCGTTCCTAAATGAGCTTTTATCTCTCTCCCCTCACCACAAATCATATTCTTCTGAGGAGTTCCCAGTACTTTATCCTTTCCCTGTGTAATTACCTTAACAATCTCCAGCTGTTTTTTATTCTCAGAAGGTTTACTCCCTGATATACAGCTGCCTAACCCTTCGTAAGTGCAGGTCCTAAATGAGCTTTTTTCTCTGTTCCCTCACCACAATCCAGATTCTTTTGGGGAGTTACCAGTACAGTAACCATACCAGGAAGTACTTAATTTATTAAGATACTGCTTTTCTTAATCTCAGTGGACATATTTACTGATAAACAGCTACCTACGCAGCATGTTCATGTCGTTCCTAAATGAGCTTTTATCTCTCTCCCCTCACCACAAATCAGATTCTTCTGAGGAGTTCCCAGTACATTATCCTTTCCCCTGTGTAATTACCTTAACAAGCTCCAGCTGTTTTTATTCTCAGAAGGTTTACTCCCTGATATACAGCTGCCTACCCCCTTCGTAAGTGCAGGTCATAAATCAGCTTTTTTCTCTGTTCCCAAACAACAATCTAGATTCTTTTGGGGAGTTACCAGTACAGTAACCATACCAGGAAGTACTTAATTTATCAAGCTACTGCTTTTCTTAATCTCAGTGGAGATATTTACTGATAAACAGCTACCTACGCAGCATGTTCATGTCGTTCCTTAATGAGCTTTTATCTCTCTCCCCTCACCACGAATCAGATTCTTCTGAGGAGTTCCCAGTACATTATCCTTTCCCCTGTGTAATTACCTTAACAATCTCCAGCTGTTTTTATTCTCAGAAGGTTTACTCCCTGATATACAGCTACCTATCCCCTTCGTAAGTGCAGGTCCTAAATGAGCTTTTTTTTCTGTTCCCTCACCACAATCCAGATTCTTTTGGGGAGTGACCAGTACAGTAACCATACCAGGAAGTACTTAATTTATAAGCTACTGCTTTTCTTAATCTCAGTGGAGATATTTACTGATAAACAGCTACGTACGCAGCATGTTCATGTCGTTCCTAAATGAGCTTTTATCTCTCTCCCCTCACCACAAATCAGATTCTTCTGAGGAGTTCCCAGTACATTATCGTTTCCCCTGTGTAATTACCTTAACAATCTCCAGCTGTTTTTATTCTCAGAGGTTTATCCCTGATATACAGCTGCCTACCCCCTTCATAAGTGCAGGTCCTAAATGAGCTTTTTTCTCTGTTCCCTCACCACAATCCAGATTCTTTGGGGGAGTTACCAGTACAGACCCATACCAGGAATTATTTAATTTATTAAGCTACTGCTTTTCTTAATCTCAGTGGAGGTATTTACTGATAAACAGCTACTACGCAGCATGTTCATGTCGTTCCTAATGAGCTTTTATCTCTCTCCCCTCAACACAAATCAGATTCTTCTGAGAGTTCCCAGTATATTATCCTTTCCCTGTGTTATTACCTTAACAAGCTCCAGCTGTTTTTATTCTCAGAAGGTTTACTCCCTGATATACAGCTGCCTACCCCCTTCGTAAGTGCAGGTCCTAAATGAGCTTTTCTCTCTGTTCCTTCACCACAATCCAGATTCTTTTGGTGAGTTACCATTACAGTAACCATACCAGGAAGTACTTAATTTATTAAGCTACTGCTTTTCTTAATCTCAGTGGAGATATTTACTGATAAACAGCTACCTACGCAGCATGTTCATGTCGTTCCTAAATGAGCTTTTATCTCTCTCCCCTCACCACGAATCAGATTCTTCTGAGGAGTTCCCAGTACATTATCCTTTCCCCTGTGTAATTACCTTAACAAGCTCCAGCTGTTTTTATTCTCAGAACGTTTACTCACTGATATACAGCTGCCTATCCCTTCGTAAGTGCAGGTCCTAAATGAGCTTTTTTCTCTGTTCCCTCACCACAATCCAGATTCTTTTGGGGAGTTACCCGTACAGTAACCATACCAGGAAGTACTTGATTTATTAAGCTACTGCTTTTCTTAATCTCAGTGGAGACATTTACTGATAAACAGCTACTTACGCAGCATGTTCATGTCGTTCCTAAATGAGCTTTTATCTCTCTCCCCTCACCACAAATCAGATTCTTCTGAGGAATTCCCAGTACATTATCCTTTCCCTGTGTAATTACCTTAACAAGCACCAGCTGTTTTTATTCTCAGAAGGTTTACTCCCTGATATACAGCTGCCTACCCCCTTCGTAAGTGCAGGTCCTAAATGAGCTTTTTTCTCTGTTCCCTCACCACAATCCAGATTCATTTGGGGAGTTACCAGTACAGTAACCATACCAGGAAGTACTTAATTTATTAAGCTACTGCTTTTCTTAATCTCAGTGGAGATATTTGCTGACAAACAGCTAACTACGCAGGATGTTCATGTCGTTCCTAAATGAGCTTTTATCTCTCAGATTCTTCTGAGGAGTTCCCAGTACATTATCCTTTCCCCTGTGTAATTATCTTAACAAGCTCTAGCTGCTTTTATTCTCAGAAGGTTTACTCCCTAATATACAGTTGACCACCCCCTTCGTAAGTGCAGGTCCTAATGAGCTTTTTTCTCTGTTTCCCTCACCACAATCCAGATTCTTTTGGGGAGTTACCAGTACAGTAACCATACCAGGAAGTACTTAATTTATGAGCTACTGCTTTTCTTAATCTCAGACGAGATATTTACAGATAAACAGCTACCTACGCAGCATGTTCATGTCGTTCTTAAATGAGCTTTTATCTCTCTCCCTCACCACAAATCAGATTCTTCTGAGGAGTTCCCAGTACGTCATCTTTTCCCCTGTGTAATTACCTTAACAAGCTCCAGCTGTTTTTATTCTCAGAAGGTTTACTCCCTGATATACAGCTGCCTACCCCCTTCGTAAGTGCAGGTCCTAAATGACCTTTTTCTCTGTTCCCTCACCACAATCCAGATTCTTTTGGGCAGGTACCAGTACAGTAACCATACCAGGAAGTATTTAATTTATTAGCTACTGCTTTTCTTAATCTCAGTGGAGATATTTACTGATAAACAGCTACCTACGCAGCATGTTCATGTCGTTCCTAAATGAGCTTTTATCTCTCTCCCCTCTCCACAATTCAGATTCTTCTGAGGAGTTCCCAGTACATTATCCTTTCCCCTGTGTAATTACCTTAACAAGCTCCAGCTGTTTTATTCTCAGAAGTTTACTCCCTGATATACAGCTGCCTACCCCCTTAAAAGTGTAGGTCCTAAATGAGCTTTTTTTCTCTGTTCCCTCACCACAATCCAGATTCTTTTGGGGAGTGACCAGTACAGTAACCATACCAGGAAGTACTTAAATTATTAAGCTACTGCTTTTCTTAATCTCAGTGGAGATATTTACTGATAAACAGCTACGTAAGCAGAATGTTCATGTCGTTCCTAAATGAGCTTTTATCTCTCTCCCCTCACAACAAATCAGATTCTTCTGAGGAGTTCCCAGTACATTATCCTTTCCCCTGTGTAATTACCTTAACAAGCTCCATCTGTTTTTATTCTCAGAAGGTTTACTCCCTGATATACAGCTGCCTACCCCCTTCGTAAGTGCAGGTCCTAAATGAGGTCTTTTCTCTGTTCCCTCACCACAATCCAGATTCTTTTGGGGAGTTACCAGTACAGTAACCATACCAGGAAGTACTTAATATATTAAGCTACTGCTTTTCTTAATCTCAGTGGAGATATTTACTGATAAACTGCTACCTACGCAGCATGTTCATGTCGTTCCTAAATGAGCTTTTATCTCTCTCCCCTCACCACAAATCAGATTCTTCTGAATTGTTCCCAGTACATTATCCTTTCGCCTGTGTAATTACCTTAACAAGCTCCAGCTGTTTGTATTCTCAGAAGGTTTACTCCCTGATATACAGCTGCCTACCCCCTTCGTAAGTGCAGGTCCTAAATGAGCTTTTTTCTCTGTACCCTCACCACAATCAGATACATTTGGGGAGTTACCAGTACAGTAACCATACAGGAAGTACTTAATTTATTAAGCTACTGCTTTTCTTAATCTCAGTGGAGATATTTACTGATAAACAGCTACCTACGCAGCATGCTCATGTCGTTCCTAAATGAGCTTTTATCTCTCTCCCCTCACCACAAATCAGATTCTTCTGTGGAGTTCCAGTAAATTATCCTTTCCCCTGTGTAATTACCTTAACAAGCACCAGCTGTTTTTATTCTCAGAAGGTTTACTCCTGATATACAGCTGCCTACCACCTTTGTAAGTGCAGGTCCTAAATGAGCTTTTTTCTCTGTTCCCTCACCACAATCCAGATCTTTTGGGGAGTTACCAGTACAGTAACCATACCCGGAAGTACTTAATTTATTAAGATACTGCTTTTCTTAATCTCAGTGGAGATATTTACTGATAAACAGCTACCTACGCAGCATGTTCATGTCGTTCCTAAATGAGCTTTTATCTCTCTCCCCTCACCACAAATCAGATTCTGCTGAGGAGTTCCCAGTACATTATCCTTTCCCTGTGTAATTACCTTAACAAGCTCCAGCTGTTTTTATTCTCAGAAGGTTTACTCCCTGATATACAGCTGTCTACCCCGTTCGTAAGTGCAGGTCCTAAATGAGCTTTTTTCTCTGTTCCCTCACCACAATCCAATTCTTTTGGGGAGTTACCAGTACAGTATCCATACCAGGAAGTACTTAATTTATTAAGCTACTGCTTTCTTTATCTCAGTGGAGATATTTACTGATAAACAGCTACCTACGAAGCATGTTCATGTCGTTCCTAAATGAGCTTTTATCTCTCTCCCCTCTCCACAATTCAGATTCTTCTGAGGAGTTCCCAGTACATTATCCTTTCCCCTGTGTAATTACCTTAACAAGCTCCAGCTGTTTTATTCTCAGAAGGTTTACTCCCTGATAAACAGCTGCCTACCCCCTTCGTAAGTGTAGGTCCTAAATGAGCTTTTTTCTCTGTTCCCTCACCACAATCCAGATTCTTTTGGGGAGTGACCAGTACAGTAACCATACAGGAAGTACTTAATTTATTAAGCTACTGCTTTTCTTAATCTCAGTGGAGATATTTACTGATAAACAGCTACGTAAGCAGAATGTTCATGTCGTTCCTAAATGAGCTTTTATCTCTCTCCCCTCACCACAAATCAGATTCTTCTGAGGAGTTCCCAGTACATTATCCTTTCCCCTGTGTAATTACCTTAACAAGCTCCATCTGTTTTTATTCTCAGAAGGTTTACTCCTGATATACAGCTGCCTACCCCCTTCGTAAGTGCAGGTCCTAAATGAGCTTTTTTCTCTGTACCCTCACCACAATCCAGATACATTTGGGGAGTTACCAGTACAGTAACCATACCAGGAAGTACTTAATTTATTAAGCTACTGCTTTTCTTAATCTCAGTGGAGATATTACTGATAAACAGCTACCTACGCAGCATGCTCATGTCGTTCCTAAATGAGCTTTTATCTCTCTCCCCTCACCACAAATCAGATTCTTCTGTGGAGTTCCAGTAAATTATCCTTTCCCCTGTGTAATTACCTTAACAACACCAGCTGTTTTTATTCTCAGAAGGTTTACTCCCTGATATACAGCTGCCTACCACCTTTGTAAGTGCAGGTCCTAAATGAGCTTTTTTCTCTGTTCCCTCACCACAATCCAGATTCTTTTGGGGAGTTACCAGTACAGTAACCATACCCGGAAGTACTTAATTTATTAAGATACTGCTTTTCTTAATCTCAGTGGAGATATTTACTGATAAACAGCTACCTACGCAGCATGTTCATGTCGTTCCTAAATGAGCTTTTATCTCTCTCCCCTCACCACAAATCAGATTCTGCTGAGGAGTTCCCAGTACATTATCCTTTCCCCTGTGTAATTACCTTAACAAGCTCCAGCTGTTTTTATTCTCAGAAGGTTTACTCCCTGATATACAGCTGTCTACCCCGTTCGTAAGTGCAGGTCTTAAATGAGCTTTTTTCTCTGTTCCCTCACCACAATCCAGATTCTTTTGGGGAGTTACCAGTACAGTATCCATACCAGGAAGTACTTAATTTATTAAGCTACTGCTTTTCTTAATCTCAGTGGAGATATTTAATGATAAACAGCTACCTACGAAGCATGTTCATGTCGTTCCTAAATGAGCTTTTATCTCTCTCCCCTCACCACAAATCAGATTATTCTGAGGAGTTCCCAGTACTTTATCCTTTCTCCTGTGTAATTACCTTAACAAGCTCCAGCTGTTTTTATCCTCAGAAGGCTTAATCCCTGATATACACCTGCCTACCCCCTTCGTAAGTGCAGGTCCTAAATGAGCTTTTTTCTCTGTTCCCTCACCACAATCCAGATTCTTTTGGGGAGTTACCAGTACAGTAACCATACCAGGAAGTACTTAATTTATTAAGCTACTGCTTTTCTTAATCTCAGTGGAGATATTTACTGATAAACAGCTACCTACGCAGCATGTTCATGTCGTTCCTAAATGAGCTTTTATCTCTCTCCCCTCACCACAAATCAGATTCTTCTGAATTGTTCCCAGTACATTATCATTTCGCCTGTGTAATTACCTTAACAAGCTTCAGCTGTTTTTATTCTCAGAAGGTTTACTCCCTGATATACAGCTGCCTACCCCTTCGTAAGTGCAGGTCCTAAATGAGCTTTTTTCTCTGTACCCTCACCACAATCCAGATACTTTTGGGGAGTTACCAGTACAGTAACCATACAGGAAGTACTTAATTTATTAAGCTACTGCTTTTCTTAATCTCAGTGGAGATATTTACTGATAAACAGCTACCTACGCAGCATGTTCATGTCGTTCCTAAATGAGCTTTTATCTCTCTTCCCTCACCACAAATCAGATTCTTCTGAGGAGTTCCAGTACATTATCGTTTCCCCTGTGTAATTACCTTACAAGCTCCAGCTGTTTTTCTTCTCAGAAGGTTTACTCCCTGATATACTGCTGCGACCCCGTTCGTAAGTGCAGGTCCTAAATGAGCTTTTTTCTCTGTTCCCTCAACACAATCCAGATTCTTTTGGGGAGTTACCAGTACAGTAACCATACCAGGAAGTACTTAATTTATTAAGCTACTGCTTTTCTTAATCTCAGTGGAGATATTTACTGATAAACAGCTACCTATGCAGCATGTTCATGTCATTCCTAAATGAGCTTTTATCTCTCTCCCCTCACCACAAATCAGATTCTTCTGAGGAGTTCCCAGTACATTATCCTTTCCCTGTGTAATTACCTTAACAAACTCCAACTGTTTTTATTCTCAGAAGGTTTACTCCCTGATATACAGCTGCCTACCCCTTCGTAAGTGCAGGTCATAAATGAGCTTTTTTCTCTGTTCCCTCACCACAATCCAGATTCTTTTGGGGAGTTACCAGTACAGTAACCATACCACGAAGAACTTAATTTATTAAGCTACTGCTTTTCTTAATCTCAGTGGAGATATTTACTGATAAACAGCTACCTACGCAGCATGTTCATGTCGTTCCTAAATGAGCTTTTATCTCTCTCCCTTCACCACAAATCAGATTCTTCTGAGGAGTTCCCAGTACATTATCCTTTCCCCTGTGTAATTACCTTATCAAGCTCCACTGTTTTTATCTCAGATGGTTTACTCCCTGATATACAGCTGCCTAACCCCTTCGTCAGTGCAGGTCCTAAATGAGCTTTTTTCTCTGTTCCCTCACCACAATCCAGATTCTTTTGGGGAGTTACCAGTAGAGTAACCATACCAGGAAGTACTTAATTTATTAAGCTACTGCTTTTATTAATCTCAGTGGAGATATTTACTGATAAACAGCTACCTACGCAGCATGTTCATGTCGTTCCTAATGAGCTTTTATCTCTCTCCCCTCACCACAAATCAGATTCTTCTGAGGAGTTCCCAGTACTTTTATCATTTCCCCTGTGTAATTACCTTAACAAGCTCCAGCTGTTTTTATTCTCAGAAGGTTTACTCCCTGATATATAGCTGCCTACCCCCTTCGTCAGTGCAGGTCCTAAATGAGCTTTTTATCTCTGTTCCCTCACCACAATCCAGATTCTTTTGGGGAGTTACCAGTAGAGTAACCATACCAGGAAGTACTTAATTTATTAAGCTACTGCTTTATTAATCTCAGTGGAGATATTTACTGATAAACAGCTACCTACGCAGCATGTTCATGTCGTTCCTAAATTAGCTTTTATCTCTCTCCCCTCACCACAAATCAGATTCTTCTGAGGAGTTCCAGTACTTTATCATTTCCCCTGTGTAATTACCTTAACAAGCTCCAGCTGTTTTATCCTCAGAAGGTTTACTCCCTGATATATAGCTGCCTACCCCTTCGTAAGTGCAGGTCCTAAATGAGCTTTTTTCTCTGTTACCTCACCACAATCCAGATTCTTTTGGGGAGTTACCAGTACAGTAACCATACCAGGAAGTACTTAATTTATTAAGCTACTGCTTTTCTTAATCTCAGTCGAGATATTTACTGATAAACAGCTATGTATGCAGCATTTTCATGTCGTTCCTAAATGAGCTTATATCTCTCTCCCCTCACCACAAATCAGATTCTTCTGAGGAGTTCCTAGTACATTATCCTTTCCCCTGTGTAATTACCTTAACAAGCTCCAGCTGTTTTTATTCTCAGAAGGTTTACTCCCTGATATACAGCTGCCTACCCCCTTGTAAGTGCAGGTCCTAAATGAGCTTTTTTCTCTGTTCCCTCACCACAATCCAGATTCTTTTGGGGAATTACCAGTACAGGAACCATACCAGGAAGTACTTAATTTATAAGCTACTGCTTTTCTCAATCTCAGTGGAGATATTTACTGATAAACAGCTACCTACGCAGCATGTTCATGTCGTTCCTAAATGAGCTTTTTATCTCTCTCCCCTCACCACAAATCAGATTCTTCTGAGAGTTCCCAGTACATTATCCTTTCCCCTGTGTAATTACCTTAACAAGCTCCAGCTGTTTTTATCCTCAGAAGGTTTACTCCCTGATATACAGGTGCCTACCCCCTTCGTAAGTGCAGGTCCTAAATGAGCTTTTTTCTCTGTTCCCTCACCACAATCCAGATACTTTTGGGGAGTTACCAGTACAGTAAACCATACCAGGAAGTACTTAATTTATTAAGCTACTGCTTTTCTTAATCTCAGTGGAGATATTTACTGATAAACAGCTACGTACGCAGCATGTTCATGTCGTTCCTAAATGAGCTTTTATCTCTCTCCCCTCACCACAAATCAGATTCTTCTGAGGAGTTCCCAGTACATTATCCTTTCCCCTGTGCAATTACCTTAACAAGCTTCAGCTGTTTTTATTCTCAGAAGGTTTACTCCCTGATATACTGCTGCCTACCCCCTTCGAAAGGGCAGGTCCTAAATGAGATTTTTTCTCTGTTATCTCACCACAATCCAGATTTTTTGGGGAGTTACCAATACCGTAACCATTCCAGGAAGTACTTAATATATTAAGCTACTGCTTTTCTTAATCTCAGTGGAGATATTTACTGATAAACAGTTACCTACGCAGCATGTTCATGTCGTTCCTAAATGAGCTTTTATCTCTCTCCCCTCACCAAAAATCAGATTCTTCTGAATTGTTCCCAGTACATTATCCTTTCGCCTGTGTAATTACCTTAACAAGCTCCAGCTGTTTTTATTCTTAGAAGGTTTACTCCCTGATATACAGCTGCCTACCCCCTTCGTAAGTGCAGGTCCTAAATGAGCTTTTTTCTCTGTACCCTCACCACAATCCAGATACTTTTTGGGGAGTTACCAGTACAGTATCCATACCAGGGAAGTACTTAATTTATTAAGCTACTGCTTTTCTTAATCTCAGTGGAGATATTTACTGATAAACAGCTACCTACGCAGCATGTTCATGTCGTTCCTAAATGAGCTTTTATCTCTCTCCCCTCACCACAAATCAGATTCTTCTGAATTGTTCCCAGTACATTATCATTTCGCCTGTGTAATTACCTTAACAAGCTTCAGCTGTTTTTATTCTCAGAAGGTTTACTCCCTGATATACAGCTGCCTACCCCCTTCGTAAGTGCAGGTCCTAATGAGCTTTTTTCTTTGTTCCCTCACCACAATCCAGATTCTTTTGGGGAGTTACCCGTATAGTAACTATACCAGGAAGTACTTAATTTATTAAGCTACTGCTTTTCTTAATCTCAGTGGAGATATTTACTGATAAACTGCTACCTACGCAGCATGTTCATGTCGTTCCTAAATGAGCTTTTATCTCTCTTCCCTCACCACAAATCAGATCTTCTGAGGAGTTCCCAGTACATTATCCTTTCCCCTGTGTAATTACCTTAACAAGCTCCAGCTGTTTTTATTCTCAGAAGGTTTACTCCCTGATATACTGCTGCGTACCCCGTTCGTAAGTGCAGGTCCTAATGAGCTTTTTTCTCTGTTCCCTCAACACAATCCAGATTCTTTTGGGGAGTTACCAGTACAGTAACCATACCAGGAAGTACTTAATTTATTAAGCTACTGCTTTTCTTAATCTCAGTGGAGATATTTACTGATAAACAGCTACCTACGCAGCATGTTCATGTCGTTCCTAAATGAGCTTTTATCTCTCTCCCCTCACCACAAATCAGATTCTTCTGAGGAGTTCCCAGTACATTATCCTTTCCCTGTGTAATTACCTTAACAAGCTCCAACTGTTTTTATTCTCAGAAGGTTTACTCCCTGAAATACAGCTGCCTACCCCCTTCGTAAGTGCAGGTCCTAAATGAGCTTTTTCTCTGTTCCCTCACCACAATCCAGATTCTTTTGGGGAGTTACCAGTACAGTAACCATACCAGGAAGAACTTAATTTATTAAGCTACTGCTTTTCTTAATCTCAGTGGAGATATTTACTGATAAACAGCTACCTACGCAGCATGTTCATGTCGTTCCTAAATGAGCTTTTATCTCTCTCCCCTCACCACAAATCAGATTCTTCTGAGGAGTTCCCAGTACATTATCCTTTTCCCTGTGTAATTACCTTAACAAGCTCCAGCTGTTTTTATCCTCAGAAGGTTTACTCCCTGATATACAGCTGCCTACCCCCTTCGTAAGTGCAGGTCCTAAATGAGCTTTTTTCTCTGTTCCCTCACCACAATCCAGATACTTCTGGGGAGTTACCAGTACAGTAACCATACCAGGAAGTACTTAATTTATTAAGCTACTGCTTTTCTTAATCTCAGTGGAGATATTTTACTGATAAACAGCTACCTACGCAGCATGTTCATGTCGTTCCTAAATGAGCTTTTATCTCTCTCCCCTCACCACAAATCAGATTCTTCTGAGGAGTTCCCAGTACATTATCCTTTCCCCTGTGTAATTACCTTAACAAGCTCCAGCTGTTTTTATTCTCAGAAGGTTTACTCCCTGATATACAGCTGCCTACCCCCTTCGTAAGTGCAGGTCCTAAATGAGCTTTCTTCTCTGTTCCCTCACCACAATCCAGATTCTTTTGGGGAATTACCAGTACAGGAACCATACCAGGAAGTACTTAATTTATTAAGCTACTGCTTTTCTCAATCTCAGTGGAGATATTTACTGATAAACAGCTACCTACGCAGCATGTTCGTGTCGTTCCTAATGAGCTTTTATCTCTCTCCCCTCACCACAAATCAGATTCTTCTGAGGAGTTCCCAGTACATTATCCTTTCCCTGTGTAATTACCTTAACAAGCTCCAGCTGTTTTTATTCTCAGAAGGTTTACTCCCTGATATACAGCTGCCTACCCCCTTCGTAAGTGCAGGTCCTAAATGAGCTTTTTTCTCTGTTCCCTCACCACAAATCTAGATACTTTTGGGGAGTTACCAGTACAGTAACCATACTAGGAAGTACTTAATTTATTAAGCTACTGCTTTTCTTATCTCAGTGGAGATATTTACTGATAAACAGCTACGTACGCAGCATGTTCATGTCGTTCCTAAATGAGCTTTTATCTCTCTCCCCTCACCACAAATCAGATTCTTCTGAGGAGTTCCCAGTACATTATCCTTTCCCCTGTGTAATTACCTTAACAAGCTCCATCTGTTTTTTATTCTCAGAAGCTTTACTCCCTGATATACAGCTGCCTACCCCTTCGTAAGTGCAGGTCCTAAATGAGCTCTTTTCTCTGTTCCTCACCACAATCCAGATTCTTTTGGGGAGTTACCAGTACAGTAACCATACCAGGAAGTACTTAATTTATTCCGCTACAGCTTTTCTTAATCTTAGTGGAGATATTTACTGATAAACAGCTACGTACGCAGCATGTTCATGTCGTTCCTAAATGAGCTTTTATCTCTCTCCCCTCACCACAAATCAGATTCTTCTGAGGAGTTCTCAGTACATTATCCTTCCCCCTGTGTAATTACCTTAACAAGATCCAGCTGTTTTTATTCTCAGAAGGTTTACTCCCTGATATACAGCTGACTACCCCCTTCGTAAGTGCAGGTCCTAAATGAGCTTTTTTCTCTGTTCCCTCACCACAATCCAGATTCTTTTGGGAGTTACCAGTACAGTAACCATACCAGGAAGTACTTAATTTACTAAGCTACTGCTTTTCTTTTTTTTTTTTTTTTTTTTTTTTTGGCCAGCCCTGGGACTTGGACTCAGGGCCTGAGCACTGTCCCTGGCTTCTTTTTGCTCAAGGCTAGCACTCTGCCACTTGAGCCGCAGCGCCACTTCTGGCCATTTTCTGTATATGTGGTGCTGGGGATCGAACCCAGGGTCATGTATACGAGGGAGGCACTCTTGCCACTAGGCCATATCCCCAGCCAAGCTACTGCTTTTCTAATCTCAGTGGAGATATTTACTGATAAACAGCTACCTACGCAGCATGTTCATGTCGTTCCTAAATGAGCTTTTATCTCTCTCCCCTCACCACAAATCAGATTCTTCTGAGGAGTTCCCAGTACATTATCCTTCCCCTGTGTAATTACCTTAACAAGCTCCAGCTGTTTTATTCTCAGAAGGTTTACTCCCTGATATACAGCTGCCTACCCCCTTCGTAAGTGCAGGTCTTAATCGTCTTTTTTCTCTGTTCCCTCACCACAATCCAGATTCTTTTGGGGAGTTACCAGTACTGTAACAATACCCGGAAGTACTTAATTTATTAAGCTACTGCTTTTCTTAATCTCAGTGGAGATATTTACTGATAAACAGCTACCTACCGCCAGCATGATCATGTCGTTCCTAAATGAGCTTTTATCTCTCTCCCCTCACCACAAATCAGATTCTTCTGAGGAGTTCCCAGTACATTATCCTTTCCCCTGCGTAATTACCTTAACAAACTCCAGCTGTTTTTATTCTCAGAAGGTTTACTCCCTGATATACAGCTGCCTACCCCCTTCGTAAGTACAGGTCCTAAATGAGCTTTTTTCTCTGTTCCCTCACCACAATCAAGATTCTTTTGGGGAGTTACCAGTACAGTAACCATACCAGGAAGTACTTAATTTATTAAGCTACTGCTTTTATTAATCTCAGTGGAGATATTTACTGATAAACAGCTACCTACGCAGCATTTTCATGTCGTTCCTAAATGAGCTTTGATCTCTCTCCCCTCACCACAAATCAGATTCTTCTGAGGAGTTCCCAGTACATTATCCTTTCCCCTGTGTAATTACCTTAACAAGCTCCAGCTGTTTTTATTCTCAGAAGGTTTACTCCCTGATATACAGCTGCCTACCCCTTCGTAAGTGCAGGTCCTAAATGAGCTTTTCTCTCTGTTCCTCACCACATTCCAGATTCTTTTGGGGAGTTACCAGTACAGTATCCATAGCAGGAAGTACTTAATTTATTAAGCTACTGCTTTTCTTAATCTCAGTGGAGATATGTACTGATAAACAGCTACCTACGCAGCATGTTCATGTCGTTCCTAAATGAGCTTTTATCTCTCTCCCCTCACCACAAATCAGATTCTTCTGAGGAGTTCCAGTACATTATCCTTTCCCATGTGTAATTACCTTAACAAGCTCCAGCTGTTTTATTCTCACAAGGTTAACTCCCTGATATACACCTGCCTACCTCCTTCGTAAGTGCAGGTCCTAAATGAGCTTTTTTCTCTGTTCCCTCACCACAATCCAGATTCTTTGGGGAGTTACCAGTACAGTAACCATACCAGGAAGTACTTCATTTATTAAGCTACTGCTTTTCTTAATCTCAGTGGAGATATTTACAGATAAACAGCTACCTATGCAGCATGTTCATGTCGTTCCTAATGAGCTTTTATCTCTCTCCCCTCACCACAAATCAGATTCTTCTGAGGAGTTCCCAGTACATTATCCTTTCCCCTGTGTAATTACCTTAACAAGCTCCAGCTGTTTTTATTCTCAGAAGGTTTACTCCCTGATATACAGCTGCCTACCCCCTTCGTAAGTGCAGGTCCTAAATGAGCTTTTTTCTCTGTTCCCTCACCACAAACCAGATACTTCTGGGGAGTTACCAGTACAGTAACCATACCAGGAAGTACTTAATTTATTAAGCTACTGCTTTTCTTAATCTCAGTGGAGATATTTACTGATAAACAGCTACCTACGCAGCATGTTCATGTCGTTCCTAAATGAGCTTTTATCTCTCTCCCCTCACCACAAATCAGATTCTTCTGAGGAGTTCCCAGTACATTATCCTTTCCCCTGTGTAATTACCTTAACAAGCTCCAGCTGTTTTTATTCTCAGAAGCTTTACTCCCTGATATACAGCTGCCTACCCCCTTCGTAAGTGCAGGTCCTAAATGAGCTTTCTTCTCTGTTCCCTCACCACAATCCAGATTCTTTTGGGGAATTACCAGTACAGGAACCATACCAGGAAGTACTTAATTTATTAAGCTACTGCTTTTCTCAATCTCAGTGGAGATATTTACTGATAAACAGCTACCTACGCAGCATGTTCGTGTCGTTCCTAAATGAGCTTTTATCTCTCTCCCCTCACCACAAATCAGATTCTTCTGAGGAGTTTCCCAGTACATTATCCTTTCCCCTGTGTAATTACCTTAACAAGCTCCAGCTGTTTTTATTCTCAGAAGGTTTACTCCCTGATATACAGCTGCCTACCCCCTTCGTAAGTGCAGGTCCTAAATGAGCTTTTTTTCTCTGTTCCCTCACCACAATCTAGATACTTTTGGGGAGTTACCAGTACAGTAACCATACTAGGAAGTA
>NW_025958974.1:0-78310 GCF_023159225.1 Perognathus longimembris pacificus | reverse complement strand
AAAAGCAGTAGCTTAATAAATTAAGTACTTCCTGGTATGGTTACTGTACTGGTAACTCCCCAAAAGAATCTGGATTGTGGTGAGGGAACAGAGAAAAAAGCTCATTTAGGACCTGCACTTACGAAGGGGGTAGGCAGCTGTATATGACGGAGTAAACCGTCTGAGAATAAAAACAGTTGGAGCTTGTTAAGGTAATTACACAAGGGAAAGGATAATGTACTGGGAACTCCTCAGTAGAATCTGATTTGTGGTGAGGGGAGAGAGATAAAAGCTCATTTAGGAACGATATGAACATGCTGTATAGGGAGCTGTTTATCAATAAGTATCTCCCCTGAGACTAATAAAAGCAGTAACTTAATAAATTAAGTACTTCCTGGTATGGTTACTGTACTGGTAACTCCCCAAAAGAATCTGGATTGTGGTGAGGGAACAGAGAAAAAAGCTCATTTAAGACCTGCACTTAGGAAGGGGGTAGGCAGCAGTATATCAGGGAGTAAACCTTCTGAGAATGAAAACAGCTGGAGCTTGTTAAAGTAATTACACAGGGGAAAGGATAATGTACTGGGAACTCCTCAGAAGAATCTGATTTGAGGTGAGGGGAGAGAGATAAAAGCTCATCTAGGAATGACATGAACATGCTGCATATGTAGCTGATTATCAGTAAATATCTCCACTGAGATTAAGAAAAGCAGTAGCTTAATAATTAAGTACTTCCTGGTATGGTTACTGTACTGGTAACTCCCCAAAAGAATCAGGATTGTGGTGAGGGAACAGAGAAAAAAGCTCATTTAGGACCTGCACTTACGAAGGGGGTAGGCAGCTGTATATCAGGGAGTAAACCTTCTGAGAACAAAAACAGCTGGAGCTTGTTAAGGTAATTACACAGGGGAAAGGATAATGTACTGGGAACTCCTCAGAAGAATCTGATTTGTGGTGAGGGAGAGAGATAAAAGCTCATTTAGGAACGACATGAACATGCTGCGTAGGTAGCTGTTTATCAGTAAATATCTCCACTGAGATTAAGAAAAGCAGTTGCTTAATAAATTAAGTACTTCCTGGTATGGGTACTGTACGGTAACTCCCCAAAAGAATCTGGATTGTGGTGAGGGAACAGAGAAAAAAGCTCATTTAGGACCTGCATTTACGAAGGGGGTAGGCAGCTGTATATCAGGGAGTAAACCTTCTGAGAATAAAAACAGCTGGAGCTTGTTAAGGTAATTACACAGGGGAAAGGATAATGTACTGGGAACTCCTCAGAAGAATCTGATTTGTGGTGAGGGGAGAGAGATAAAAGCTCATTTAGGAACGACATGAACATGCTGGGTAGGTAGCTGTGTATCAGTAAATATCTCCACTGAGATTAAGAAAAGCAGTAGCTAATAAATGAAGTACTTCCTGGTATGGTTACTGTACTGGTAACTCCCAAAAAGAATCTGGATTGTGGTGAGGGAACAGAGAAAAAAGCTCATTAAGGACCTGCACTTACGAAGGGGTTAGGCAGCTGTATATCAGAGAGTAAACCTTCTGAGAATAAAAAACAGCTGAGCTTGTTAAGGTAATTACACAGGGGAAAGGATAATGTACTGGGAACTCCTCAGAAGAATCTGAATTGTGGTGAGGGGAGAGAGATAAAAGCTCATTTAGGAACGACATGAACATGCTGCGTAGGTAGCTGTTTTTCAGCAAATATCTCCACTGAGATTAAGAAAAGCAGTAGCTTAACAAATTAAGTACTACCTGGAATGTTTACTGTACTGGTAACTCCCCAAAGAATCTGGATTGTGGTGATGGAACAGAGAAAAAAGCTCATTTAGGACCTGCACTTACGAAGGAGGTAGGCAGCTGTATATCAGGGAGTAAACCTTCTGAGAATAAAAACAGCTGGAGCTTGTTAAGGTAATTACACAGGGTAAAGGATAATTTACTCTGAATTCCTCAGAAGAATCTGATTTGTGGTGAGGGGAGAGACATAAAAGCTCATTTAGGAACGACATGAACATGCTGCGTAGTTAGCTGTTTATCAGTAAATATCTCCACTGAGTTTAAGAAAAGCAGTAGCTTAATAAATTAAGTACTTCCTGGTATGGTTACTGTACTGGTAACTCCCCAAAAGAATCTGGATTGTGGTGAGGGAACAGAGAAAAAAGCTCATTTAGGACCTGCACTTACGAAGGGGGTAGGCAGCTGTATATGACGGAGTAAACCTTCTGAGAATAAAAACAGCTGGAGCTTGTTAAGGTAATTCCACAAGGGAAAGGATAATGTACTGGGAACTCCTCAGTAGAATCTGATTTTTGGTGAGGGGAGAGAGATAAAAGCTCATTTAGGAACGATATGAACATGCTGTATAGGGAGCTGTTTATCAATAAGTATCTCCCCTGAGACTAATAAAAGCAGTAACTTAATAAATTAAGTACTTCCTGGTATGGTTACTGTACTGGTAACTCCCCAAAAGAATCTGGATTGTGTTGAGGGAACAGAGAAAAAAGCTCATTTATTACCTGCACTTAGGAAGGGGGTAGCCAGCTGTATATCAGGGAGTAAACCTTCTGAGAACAAAAACAGCTGGAGCTTGTTAAGGTAATTACACAGGGGAAAGGATAATGTACTGGGAACTCCTCAGAAGAATCTGATTTGAGGTGAGGGGAGAGAGATAAAAGCTCATTTAGGAATGACATGAACATGCTGCATATGTAGCTGATTATCAGTAAATATCTCCACTGAGATTAAGAAAAGCAGTAGCTTAATAAATTAAGTACTTCCTGGTATGGTTACTGTACTGGTAACTCCCAAAAGAATCAGGATTGTGGTGAGGGAACAGAGAAAAAAGCTCATTTAGGACCTGCACTTACGAAGGGGGTAGGCAGCTGTATATCAGGGAGTAAACCTTCTGAGAACAAAAACAGCTGGAGCTTGTTAAGGTAATTACACAGGGGAAATGATAATGTACTGGGAACTCCTCAGAAGAATCTGATTTGTGGTGAGGGGAGAGAGATAAAAGCTCATTTATGAACGACATGAACATGCTGCGTAGGTAGCTGTTTTTCAGCAAATATCTCCACTGAGATTAAGAAAAGCAGTAGCTTAATAAATTAAGTACTACCTGGAATGTTTACTGTACTGGAAACTCCCCAAAAGAATCTGGATTGTCGTGATGGAACAGAGAAAAAAGCTCATTTAGGACCTGCACTTACGAAGGGGGTAGGCAGCTGTATATCATGGAGTAAACCTTCTGAGAATAAAATCAGCTGGAGCTTGTTAAGGTAATTACACAGGTGAAGGGATAATGTACTGGGAACTCCTCAGAAGAATCTGATTTGTGGTGAGGGGAGAGAGATAAAAGCTCATTTAGGAACGACATGAACAGGCTGCGTAGGTAGCTGTTTATCAGTAAATATCTCCACTGAGTTTAAGAAAAGCAGTAGCTTAATAAATTAAGTACTTCCTGGTATGGTTACTGTACTGGTAACTCCCCAAAAGAATCTGGATTGTGGTGAGGGAACAGAGAAAAAAGCTCATTTAGGACCTGCACTTACGAAGGGGGTAGGCAGCTGTATATGACGGAGTAAACCTTCTGAGAATAAAAACAGCTGGAGCTTGTTAAGGTAATTACACAGGGGAAAGGATAATGTACTGGGAACTCCTCAGTAGAATTCTGATTTGTGGTGAGGGGAGAGAGATAAAAGCTCATTTAGGAACGATATGAACATGCTGTATAGGGAGCTGTTTATCAATAAGTATCTCCCCTGAGACTAATAAAAGCAGTAACTTAATAAATTAAGTACTTCCTGGTATGGTTACTGTACTGGTAACTCCCCAAAAGAATCTGGATTGTGGTGAGGGAACAGAGAAAAAAGCTCATTTAAGACCTGCACTTAGGAAGGGGGTAGGCAGCAGTATATCAGGGAGTAAACTTTCTGAGAATGAAAACAGCTGGAGCTTGTTAAAGTAATTACACAGGGGAAAGGATAATATACTGGGAACTCCTCAGAAGAATCTGATTTGAGGTGAGGGGAGAGAGATAAAAGCTCATTTAGGAATGACATGAACATGCTGCATATGTAGCTGATTATCAGTAAATATCTCCACTGAGATTAAGAAAAGCAGTAGCTTAATAAATTAAGTACTTCCTGGTATGGTTACTGTACTGGTAACTCCCCAAAAGAATCAGGATTGTGGTGAGGGAACAGAGAAAAAAGCTCATTTAGGACCTGCACTTACGAAGGGGGTAGCCAGCTGTATATCAGGGAGTAAACCTTCTGAGAACAAATACAGCTGGAGCTTGTTAAGGTAATTACACAGGGGAAAGGATAATGTACTGGGAACTCCTCAGAAGAATCTGATTTGTGGTGAGGGGAGAGAGATAAAAGCTCATTTAGGAACGACATGAACATGCTGCGTAGGTAGCTGTTTATCAGTAAATATCTCCACTGAGATTAAGAAAAGCAGTAGCTTAATAAATTAAGTACTTCCTGGTATGGGTACTTTACGGTAACTCCCAAAAGAATCTGGATTGTGGTGAGGGAAAAGAGAAAAAAGCTCATTTAGGACCTGCATTTACGAAGGGGGTAGGCAGCTGTATATCAGGGAGTAAACCTTCTGAGAATAAAAACAGCTGGAGCTTGTTAAGGTAATTACACAGGGGAAAGGATAATGTACTGGGAACTCCTCAGAAGAATCTGATTTGTGGTGAGGGGAGAGAGATAAAAGCTCATTTAGGAACGACATGAACATGCTGGGTAGGTAGCTGTGTATCAGTAAATATCTCCACTGAGATTAAGAAAAGCAGTAGCTTAATAAATGAAGTACTTCCTGGTATGGTTACTGTACTGGTAACTCCCAAAAAGAATCTGGATTGTGGTGAGGGAACAGAGAAAAAAGCTCATTAAGGACCTGCACTTACGAAGGGGTTAGGCAGCTGTATATCAGGGAGTAAACCTTCTGAGAATAAAAACAGCTGGAGCTTGTTAAGGTAATTACACAGGGGAAAGGATAATGTACTGGGAACTCCTCAGAAGAATCTGAATTGTGGTGAGGGGAGAGAGATAAAAGCTCATTTAGGAACGACATGAACATGCTGCGTAGGTAGCTGTTTTTCAGCAAATATCTCCACTGAGATTAAGAAAAGCAGTAGCTTAACAAATTAAGTACTACCTGGAATGTTTACTGTACTGGTAACTCCCCAAAAGAATCTGGATTGTGGTGATGGAACAGAGAAAAAAGCTCATTTAGGACCTGCACTTACGAAGGGGGTAGGCAGCTGTATATCAGGGAGTAAACCTTCTGAGAATAAAAACAGCTGGAGCTTGTTAAGGTAATTACACATGGGAAAGGATAATGTACTGGGAACTCCTCAGACCTACCTTATTTGTGGTGAGGGGAGAGAGATAAAAGCTCATTTAGGAACGACATGAACATGCTGTGTAGGTAGCTGTTTATCAGTAAATATCTCCACTGAGATTAAGAAAAGCAGTAGCTTAATAAATTAAGTACTTCCTGTTATGGTAACTTCACTGGTAACTCCCGAAAAGAATCTGGATTGTGGTGAGGGAACAGAGAAAAAACCTCATTAAGGGCCTGCACTTACGAAGGGGTAGGCAGCTGTATATCAGGGAGTAAACCTTCTGAGAATAAAAACAGCTGGAGCTTGTTAAGATAATTACACATGGGAAAGGATAATGTACTGGGAACTCCTCAGAAGAATCTGATTTGTGGTGAGGGGAGAGAGATAAAAGCTCATTTAAGAACGGCATGAACATGCTGCGTAGGTATCTGTTTATCAGTAAATATCTCCACTGAGATTAAGAAAAGCAGTAGCTTAATAAATGAAGTACTTCCTGGTATGGTTACTGTACTGGTAACTCCCCAAAATAATCTGGATTGTGGTGAGGGAACAGAGAAAAAAGATCATTTAGGACCTGCACTTACGAAGAGGGTCGGCAGCTGTATATCAGGGAGTATCCCTTCTCAGAATAAAAACAGCTGGAGCTTGTTAAGGTAATTACACAGGGGAAAGGATAATGTACTGGGAACTCCTCAGAAGAATCTGATTTGTGGTGAGGGGAGAGAGATAAAAGCTCATTAAGAACGACATTAACATGCTGCATAGGTAGCTGTTTATCAGTAAATATCTCCACTGAGATTAAGAAAAGCAGTAGCTTAATAAATTAAGTACTTCCTGGTATGGTTACTGTACTGGTAACTCGCCAAAAGAATCTGGATTGTGGTGAGGGAACAGAGAAAAAAGCTCATTTAGGACCTGCACTTACAAAGGGGGTAGGCAGCTGTATATCAGGGAGTAAACCTTCTGAAAATAAAAACAGCTGGAGCTTGTTAAGGTAATTACACAGGGGAAAGGATAATGTACTGGGAACTCCTCAGAAGATTCTGATTTGTGGTGAGGGGAGAGTGATAAAAGCTCATTTAGGAACGACATGAAAATACTGCATAGGTAGCTGTTTATCAGTAAATATCTCCACTGAGATTAAGAAAAGCAGTAGCTTAATAAGTTAAGTACTTCCTGGAATGGTTACTGTACTGGTAATTCCCCAAAAGTATCTGCATTGTGGTGAGGAGACAGAGAAAAAAGCTCATTTAGGACCTACACTTACGAAGGGGGTAGGCAGCTGTATATCAGGGAGTAAACCTTCTGAGAATAAAAACAGCTGGAGCTTGTTGAGGTAATTACACAGGGGAAAGGATAATGTACTGGGAACTCCTCAGAAGAATCTGATTTGTGGTGAGAGGAGAGAGATAAAAGCTCATTTAGGAACGACATTAACATGCTGCTTAGGTAGCTGTTTATCAGTAAATATCTCCACTGAGATTAAGAAAAGCAGTAGCTTAATAAATTAAGTACTTCCTGGTATGGTTACTGTACAGGTAACTCCCCAAAAGAATCTGGATTGTGGTGAGGGAACAGAGAAAAAAGCTCATTTAGGATCTGAACTTACGAAGGAGGTATGGAGGTGTATATCCAGGAGTATCCCTTCTGAGAATAAAAACAGCTGGAGCTTGTTAAGGGAATTACACAGGGGAAAGGCTAATGTACTGGGAACTCCTCAGAAGAACCTGATTTGTGGTGAGGGGAGAGAGAGAAAAGATCATTTATGAACGCCATGAACATGCTGCGTAGGTAGCTGTTTATCAGTAAATATCTCCACTGAGATTAAGAAAAGCAGTAGCTTAATAAATTAAGTACTTCTTGGTATCGTTACTGTACTGGTAACTCCCCAAAAGAATCTGGATTTTTCTGAGGGAACAGAGAAAAAAGCTCAATTAGGACCTGCACTTATGAAGGGGGTAGGCAGCTGTATATCAGGGAGTATCCCTACTGAGAATAAAAATAACTGGAGCTTCTTAAGGTAATTACACAGGGGAAAGGGTAATATACTGGGAACTCCCCAAAAGAATGTGGATTGTGGTGAGGGAACAGAGGAAAAAGCTCATTTAGGACCTGCAATTACGAAGGGGGTAGGCAGGTGTATATCAGGGAGTAAACCTTCTGAGAATAAAAACAGCTGGAGTTGTTAAGGTAATTACACAGGGGAAAGGATAATGTACTGGGAAGTCCTCAGAAGAATCTGATTTGTGGTGAGGGGAGAGAGATAAAAGCTCATTTAGGAACGACATGAACATGCTGCGTAGGTAGCTGTTTATCAGTAAGTATCTCCACTGAGATTAAGAAAAGCAGTAGCTTAATAAATTAAGTACTTCCTGGTATGATTACTGTACTGGTAACTCCCTAAAAGAATCTGGATTTTTGTGAGGGAACAGAGAAAAAGCTCATTTAGGACCTGCACTTACGAAGGGGGTGGGCAGCTGTATATCATTGAGTATCCCTTCTGAGAATAAAAGCAGCTGGAGCTTGTTAAGGTAATTACACAGGGGAAAGTATAATGTACTGGGATCTCCTCAGAAGAATCTGATTTGTGGTGAGGGGAGAGATAAAAGCTCATTTAGCAACGACATGAACATGCTGGGTAGGTAGCTGTTTATCAGTAAATATCTTCACTAAGATTAAGAAAAGCAGTAGCTTAATAAATTAAGTACTTCCTGGTATGGTTACTGTACTGGTAACTCTCCAAAGGAATCTGGATTGTGGTGAGGGAACAGAGGAAAAAAGCACATTTAGGACATGCACTTACCAAGGGGGTAGGCAGCTGTATATCAGGGAGTCAACCTTCTGAAAATAAAAACCGCTGGAGCTTGTTAAGGTAATTACACAGGGGAAAGTATAATGTACTGGGATCTCCTCAGAAGAATCTGATTTGTGGTGAGGGGAGAGATAAAAGCTCATTTAGGAACGACATGAAAATGCTGCATAGGTAGCTGATTATCAGTAAATATCCACTGAGATTAAAAAAAGCAGTAGCTTAATAAATTAAGTACTTCCTGGTTTGATGACTGTACTGTTAACTCCCAATAGAATCTGGATTGTGGTGAGGGAACAGATAAAAAAGCACATTTAGGACCTGTACTTCGGAAGGGGTTAGGCAGCTGTATATCAGTGAGTAAACCTTCTGAGAATAAAAACAGCTGGAGCTTGTTAAGGTAATTACACAGGGGAATGGATAATGTACTTGGAACTCCTCAAAAGAATCTGATTTGTGGTGAGGGGAGAGAGATAAAAGCTCATTTAGGAACGACATGAACATGCTGCATATATAGCTGTTTATCAGTAAATATCTCCACTGAGATTAAGAAAAGCAGTAGCTTAATAAATTAAGTACTTCCTAGTATGGTTACTGTACTGGTAACTCCCCAAAAGAATCTAGACTGTGGTGAGGGAACAGAGAAAAAAGCTCATTTAGGACCGGCACTTACGAAGGGGTTAGGCAGCTGTATATCAGGGAGTAAACCTTCTGAGAATAAAAACAGCTGGAGCTTGTTAAGGTAATTACACAGGGGAATGGATAATGTACTGGGAACTCCTCAGAAGAATCTGATTTGTGGTGAGGGGAGAGAGATAAAAGCTCATTTAGGAATGACATGAAAATGCTGCATAGGTAGCTGATTATCATTAAATATCCACTGAGATTAAAAAAAGCAGTAGCTTAATAAATTAAGTACTTCCTGGTTGATGACTATACTGGTAACTCCCAATATAATCCGGATTGTGGTGAGGGAACAGATAAAAAAGCACATTTAGGACCTGTACTTCCGAAGGGGTTAGGCATCTGTATATCAGTGAGTAAACCTTCTGAGAATAAAAACAGCTGGAGCTTGTTAAGGTAATTACACAGGGGAAAGGATAATGTACTGGGAAATCGTCAGAAGAATCTGATTTGTTGTGAGGGGAGAGAGATAAATGCTCATTTAGGAACGACATGAACATGCTGCGTAGGTAGCTGTTTATCAGTAAATATCTACACTGAGATTAAGAAAAGCCGTAGCTTAATAAATTAAGTAATTCCTGGTATGGTTACTGTACTGGTAACTCCCCAAAAGAATCTGGATTGTGGTGAGGGAACAGAGAAAAAAGCTCATTTAGGACCTGAAATTACGAAGGGGGTAGGTAGCTGTATATCAGGGAGTATCCCTTCAGAGAATAAAAACAGCTGGAGCTTATTAAGGTAAATACACAGGGGAATGGATAATGTACTGGGAACTCCTCAGAAGAATATGATTTGTGGTGAGGGGAGAGAGATAAAAGCTCATTTAGGAACGACATGAACATGCTGCGTAGGTAGCTGTTTATCAGTAAATATCTTCACTAAGATTAAGAAAAGCAGTAGCTTAATAAATTAAGTACTTCCTGGTATGGTTACTGTACTGGTAACTCTCCAAAGGAATCTGGATTGTGGTGAGGGAACAGAGGAAAAAAGCACATTTAGGACATGCACTTACGAAGGGGATAGGCAGCTGTATATCAGGGAGTAAACCTTCTGAGAATAAAAACAGCTGGAGCTTGTTAAAGTAATTACACAGGGGAAAGGATAATGTACTGGGAACTCTTCAGAAGAATCTGATTTGTGGTGAGGGGAGAGAGATAAAAGCTCATTTAAGAACGACATGAAAATGCTGCATAGGTAGCTGTTTATCAGTAAATATCTCCACTGAGATTAAGAAAAGCAGTAGCTTAATAAATTAAGTACTTCCTGGTATGGTTACTGTATTGGTAACTCCCCAAAAGAATCTGGATTGTGGTGAGGGAACAGAGAAAAAAGCTCATTTAAGACATGCACTTACGAATGGGGTAGGCAGCTGTATATCAGGGATTAAACCTTCTGAGAATAAAAACAGCTGGATCTTGCGAAGGTAATTACACAGGGGAATGGATAATGTACTGGGAACTCCTCAGAAGAATCTGATTTGTGGTGAGGGGAGAGAGATAAAAGCTCATTTAGGAAAGACATGAACATGCTGCGTACGTAGTTGTTTATCAGTAAATATCTCCACTGAGATTAAGAAAAGCAGTAGCTTAATAAATTAAGTACTTCCTGGTATGGTTACTGTACTGGTAACTCCCCAAAAGAATCTGGATTTTGGTGAGGGAACAGAGAAAAAAGCTCATTTAGGACCTGCACTTACGAAGGGGGTATGCAGCTGTATATCAGGGAATAAAACTTCTGAGATTAAAACAACTGCAGCTTGTTAAGGTAATTACGCAGGGGAAAGGATAATGTACTGGGAACTCCACAGAAGAATCTGATTCGTGGTGAGGGGAGAGAGATAAAAGCTCATTTAGGAACTGCACTTACGAAGGGGGTAGCTAGCTGTATATCAGGGAGTATCCCTTCTGAGAATAAAAAGAGCTGGAGCTTGTTAAGGTAATTACACAGGGGAAAGGATAATGTACTGGGAACTCCTCAGAAGAATCTGATTTGTGGTGAGGAGAGAGATAAAAGCTCATTTAGGAACGAAATGAACATGCTGCAGAGGTAGAAGTTTATCAGTAAATATCTCCACTGAGATTAAGAAAAGCAGTAGCTTAATAAATTAAGTGCTTCCTGGTATGGTTACTGTACTGGTAACTCCCCAAAAGAATCTGGATTGTGGTGAGGGAACAGAGAAAAAAGCTCATTTAGGACCTGCACTTATGAAGGGGGTAAGCAGCTGTATATCATAGAGTAAACCTTCTGAGAATAAAATCAGCTGGAGCTTGTTAAGGTAATTACACATGGGAAAGGATAATGTACTGGGAACTCCTCAGACCTACCTTATTTGTGGTGAGGGGAGAGAGATAAAAGCTCATTTAGGAACGACATGAACATGCTGTGTAGGTAGCTGTTTATCAGTAAATATCTACACTGAGATTAAGAAAAGTAGTAGCTTAATAAATTAAGTACTTCATGGTATGGTTACTGTACTGGTAACTCCCCAAAGAATCTGGATTGTGGTGAGGGAACAGAGAAAAAAGCTCATTTAGGACCTGCACTTACGAAGGGGTTAGGCAGCTGTATATCAGGGAGTAAACTTTCTGAGAATAAAAACAGCTGGAGCTTGTTAAGGTAATTACACATGGGAAAGGATAATGTACTGGGAACTCCTCAGAAGAATCTGATTTGTGGTGAGGGGAGAGAGATAAAAGCTCATTTAGGAACGGCATGAACATGCTGCGTAGGTATCTGTTTATCAGTAAATATCTCCACTGAGATTAAGAAAAGCAGTAGCTTAATAAATTAAGTACTTCCTGGTATGGTTACTGTACTGGTAACTCCCCAAAAGAATCTGGATTGTGGTGAGGGAACAGAGAAAAAAGCTCATTTAGGACCTGCACTTACGAAGGGGGTAGGCAGCTGTATATCAGGGAGTATCCCTTCTGAGAATAAAAACAGCTGGAGCTTGTTAAGGTAATTACACAGGGGAAAGCTCAATGTACTGGGAACTCCTCAGAAGAATCTGATTTGTAGTGAGGGGAGAGAGAAAAAAGCTCATTTATGAACGACATGAAAATGCTGAATAGGTAGCTGTTTATCAGTAAATAACTCAACTGAGATTAAGAAAAGCAGTAGCTTAATAAATTAAGTACTTCCTGGTATGGTTACTGTACTGGTAACTCCCCAAAAGAATCTGGATTGTGGTGAGGGAACAGAGAAAAAAGCTCATTTCGGACCTGCACTTACGAAGGTGGTAGGCACCTGTATATCAGGGAGTAAATCTTCTGAGAATAAAAATAGCTGGAGCTTGTTAAGGTAATTACACAGGGGAAAGGATAATATACTGCAAACTCCTCAGAAGAATCTGATTTGTGGTGAGGGGTGAGAGATAAAAGCTCATTTAGGAACGAGATGAACATGCTGCATAGGTCGCTGTTTATCTGTAAATATCTCCACTGAGTTTAAGAAAAGGAGTAGCTTAATAAATTAAGTACTTGCTGGTATGCTTACTGTACTGGTAACTCCCCAAAAGAATCTGGATTGTGGTGAGGGCACAAAGAAAAAAGCTCATTTAGGACCTGCACTTACGAAGGGAGTAGGCAGCTGTATATCAGGCAGTAAACCTTCTGAGAATAAAAACAGCTGGAGCTTGTTAGGTTAATTACACAGGGGAACGGATAATGTACTGGGAACTCCTCAAAAAAATCTGATTTGTGGTGAGGGGAGGGAGATAATAGCTCATTTAAGAACGACATGAAAATGCTGCATAGGTAGCTGTTTATCAGTAAATATCTCCACTGAGATTAAGAAAAGCAGTAGCTTAATAAATTAAGTACTTCCTGGTATGGTTACTGTACTGGTAACTCCGCAAAAGAATCTGGATTGTGGTGAGGGGACAGAGAAAAAAGCTCATTTAGGACCTGCACTTACGAAGGGGGTAGGCAGCTGTATATCAGGGAGTATCCCATCTGAGAATAAAAACATCTGGATCTTGTTAAGGTAATTACACAGGGGATAGGATAATGTACTGGGAACACCTCAGAAGAATCTGATTTGTGGTGAGGGGAGAGAGATAAAAGCTCATTTAGGAACGACATGAACATGCCGCGTAGGTAGCTGTTTATCAGTAAAAATATCCACTGAGATTAAGAAAAGCAGTAGCTTAATAAATTAAGTACTTCCTGGTATGGTTACTCTACTGGTAACTCCCCAAATGAATCTGCATTGTGGTGAGGGAACAGAGAAAAAAGCTCATTTAGGACCTGCAATTACGAAGGGGGTAGGCAGCTGTATATCAGTGAGTAAACCATCTGAGAATAAAAACAGCTGGAGCTTGTTAAGGTAATTATACAGGGGAAAGGATAATGTACTGGGAACTCCTCAGAAGAATCTGATTTGTGGTGAGGGGAGAGAGATAAAAGCTCATTTAAGAACGACATGAACGTGCTGCGTAGTTAGCTGTTTATCAGTAAATATCTCCACTGAGATTAAGAAAAGCAGTAGCTTAATAAATTAATTACTTCCTGGTATGGTTACTGTACTGGTAACTCCCCAAAAGAATCTGGACTGTGGTGAGGGAACAGATAAAACAGCTCATTTAGGACCTGCAATTACGAAGGGGGTAGGCAGCTGTATATCAGTGAGTAAACCATCTGAGAATAAAAACAGCTGGAGCTAGTTAAGGTAATTACACAGGGGAAAGGATAATGTACTGGGATGTCCTCAGAAGAATCTGATTTGTGGTGAGGGGAGAGAGATAAAAGCTCATTTAGGAACGACTTGAACATGCTGCGTAGGTAGCTGTTTATCAGTAAGTATCTCCACTGAGATTAAGAAAAGCAGTAGCTTAATAAATTAAGTACTTCCTGGTATGGTTACTGTACTGGGAACTCCCCAAAAGAATCTGGAATGTGGTGAGGGAACAGAGGAAAAAGCTCATTTAGAACCTGCACTTACGAAGGGGTTAGGCAGCTGTATATCAGGGAGTATCCCTTCTGAGAATAAAAACAGCTGGAGCTTGTTAAGACAATTACACAGAGGAAAGTATAATGTACTGGGAACTCCTCAGAAGAATCTGATTTGTGGTGAGGGGAGAGAGATAAAAGCTCATTTAGGAACGACATGAACATGCTGCATAGGAAGTTGTTTATCAGTAAATATCTCCACTGAGATTAAGAAAAGCAGTAGCTTAATAAATTAAGTAATTCCTGGTATGGTTACTGTACTTCTAACTCCCCAAAAGAATCTGGATTGTGGTGACGGAACAGAGAAAAAAGCTCATTTAGGACCTGCACTTACGAAGGTGGTAGGCAGCTGTATATCAGGGAGTATCCCTTCTGAGAATAAAAACAGATGGAGCTTGTTAAGGAAATTACACAGGGGAAAGGATAATGTACTGGGAACTCCTCTGAAGAATCTGATTTGTGGTGAGGGGAGAGAGATAAAATCTCATTTAGGAATGACATGAACATGCTGCGTACGTAGCTGTTTATCAGTAAATATCTGCACTGAGATTAAGAAAAGCAGTAGCTTAATAAATTAAGTACTTCCTGGTATGGTTACTGTACTGGTAACTCCCCAAAAGAATCTGGATTGTATTGAGGGAACAGATTAAAAAGCTCACTTCGGACCTGCACTTACGAAGGGGGTAGGCAGCTGTATATCAGGGAGTAAACCTTCTGACAATAAAAACAGCTGGAGCTTGTTAAGGTAATTACACATGGGAAAGGATAATGTACTGGGAACTCCTCAGAAGAATCTGATTTGTGGTGAGGGGAGAGAGATAAAAGCTCATTTAAGAACGGCATGAACATGCTGCGTAGGTAACTGTTTATCAGTAAATATCTCCACTGAGATTAAGAAAAGCAGTAGCTTAATAAATTAAGTACTTCCTGGTATGGTTACTGTACTGGTAACTCCCCAAAAGAATCTGGATTGTGGTGAGGGAACAGAGAAAAAAGATCATTTAGGACCTGCACTTACAAAGGGGGTAGGCAGCTGTATATCAGGGAGTAAACCTTCTGAAAATAAAAACAGCTGGAGCTTGTTAAGGTAATTACACAGGGGAAAGGATAATGTACTGGGAACTCCTCAGAAGATTCTGATTTGTGGTGAGGGGAGAGAGATAAAAGCTCATTTAGGAACGACATGAAAATACTGCATAGGTAGCTGTTTATCAGTAAATATCTCCACTGAGATTAAGAAAAGCAGTAGCTTAATAAGTTACGTACTTCCTGGAATGGTTACTGTACTGGTAATTCCCCAAAAGTATCTGGATTGTGGTGAGGGGACAGAGAAAAAAGCTCATTTAGGACCTACACTTACGAAGGGGGTAGGCAGCTGTATATCAGGGAGTAAACCTTCTGAGAATAAAAACAGCTGGAGCTTGTTGAGGTAATTACACAGGGGAAAGGATAATGTACTGGGAACTCCTCAGAAGATTCTGATTTGTGGTGAGGGGAGAGAGATAAAAGCTCATTTAGGAACGACATTAACATGCTGCTTAGGTAGCTGTTTATCAGTAAATATCTCCACTGAGATTAAGAAAACAGTAGCTTAATAAATTAAGTACTTCCTGGTATGGTTACTGTACAGGTAACTCCCCAAAAGAATCTGGATTGTGGTGAGGGAACAGAGAAAAAATCTCATTTAGGATCTGAACTTACGAAGGAGGTATGGAGGTGTATATCCGGGAGTATCCCTTCTGAGAATAAAAACAGCTGGAGCTTGTTAAGGTAATTACACAGGGGAAAGGCTAATGTACTGGGAACTCCTCAGAAGAACCTGATTTGTGGTGAGGGGAGAGAGAGAAAAGATCATTTATGAACGCCATGAACATGCTGCGTAGGTAGCTGTTTATCAGTAAATATCTCCACTGAGATTAAGAAAAGCAGTAGCTTAATAAATTAAGTACTTCTTGGTATCGTTACTGTACTGGTAACTCCCCAAAAGAATCTGGATTTTTGTGAGGGAACAGAGAAAAAAGCTCATTTAGGACCTGCACTTATGAAGGGGGTAGGCAGCTGTATATCAGGGAGTATCAAGACTGAGAATAAAAATAGCTGGAGCTTCTTAAGGTAATTACACAGGGGAAAGGGTAATATACTGGGAACTCCCCAAAAGAATCTGGATTGTGGTGAGGGAACAGAGGAAAAAGCTCATTATACCTGCAATTACGAAGGGGGTAGCCAGCTGTATATCAGGGAGTAAACCTTCTGAGAATAAAAACAGCTGGAGCTTGTTAAGGTAATTACACAGGGGAAAGGATAATGTACTGGGAAGTCCTCAGAAGAATCTGATTTGTGGTGAGGGGAGAGAGATAAAAGCTCATTTAGGAACGACATGAACATGCTGCGTAGGTAGCTGTTTATCAGTAAGTATCTCCACTGAGATTAAGAAAAGCAGTAGCTTAATAAATTAAGTAATTCCTGGTATGGTTACTGTACTGGTAACTCCCTAAAAGAATCTGGATTGTGGTGAGGGAACAGAGAAAAAAGCTCATTTAGGACCTGCACTTACGAAGGGGGTGGGCAGCTGTATATCATTGAGTATCCCTTCTGAGAATAAAAATAGCTGGAGCTTGTTAAGGTAATTACACAGGGGAAAGTATAAAGTACTGGGAACTCCTCAGAAGAATCTGATTTGTGATGAGGGGAGAGAGATAAAAGCTCATTTAGCAACGACATGAAAATGCTGCATAGGTAGCTGTTTATCAGTAAATATCTAAACTGAGATTAAGATAAGCAGTAGCTTAATAAATTAAGTACTTCCTGGTATGGTTACTGTACTGGTAACTCCCCAAAAGAATCTGGATTGTGGTGAGCGAACAGAGAAAAAAGCACATTTAGGACCTGCACTTACGAAGGGGGTAGGCAGCTGTATATCAGGGAGTAAACCTTCTGAGAATAAAAACAGCTGGAGCTTGTTAAGGTAATTAAACAGGGGAAAGGATAATGTACTGGGATGTCCTCAGAAGAATCTGATTTGTGGTGAGGGGAGAGAGATAAAAGCTCATTTAGGAACGAAATGAAAATGCTGCATAGGTAGCTGTTTATCAGAAAATATCTCCACTGAGATTAAGAAAAGCAGTAGCTTAATAAATTAAGTACTTCCTGGTATGGTTACTGTACTGCTAACTCCCCAAAAGAATCAAGATTGTGGTGAGGGAACAGAGAAAAAAGCTCATTTAGGACCTGCACTTACGAAGGGGGTAGGCAGCTGTATATCAGGGAGTATCCCTTCTGAGAATAAAAACAGATGGAGCTTGTTAAGGTAATTACACAGGGGAAAGGATAATGAACTGGGAACTCCTCAGAAGAATCTGATTTGTGGTGAGGGGAGAGAGATAAAAGCTCATTTAGGAACGACATAAAAATACTGCATAGGTAGCTGTTTATCAGTAAATATCTCCACTGAGATTAAGAAAAGCAGTAGCTTAATAAATTAAGTACTTCCTGGTATGGCTACTGTACTCGTAACTCCACGAAAGAATCTGGAGTGTGGTGAGGGAACAGAGGAAAAAGCTCATTTAGGACCTGCACTTACGAAGGGGGTAGGCAGCTGTATATCTGGGAGTATCCCTTCTGAGAATAAAAGCAGCTGGAGCTTGTTAAGGTAATTACACAGGGGAAAGGTTAATGTACTGGGAACTCCTCAGAAGAATCTGATTTGTGGTGAGGGGAGAGAGGTAAAAGCTCATTTAGGAACGACATGAAAATGCTGCATAGTTAGCTGTTTATCAGTAAATATCTCCACTGAGATTAAGAAAAGCAGTAGCTTAATAAATTAACTACTTCCTGGTATGGTTACTGTACTGGTAACTCCCCAAAAGAATCTGGATTGTGGTGAGGGAACAGAGAAAAAAGCTCATTTAGGATCTGCATTTACAAAGGGGGTAGGCAGCTGTATATCAGGGAGTATCCCTTCTGAGAATAAAAATAGCTGGAGCTTTTTAAGGTAATTACACAGGGTTAAAGGTAATATACTGGGAACTCCCCAAAAGAATCTGGATTGTGGTGAGGGAACAGAGGAAAAAGCTCATTTAGGACCTGCACTTACGAAGGGATTAGGCAGCTGTATATCAGGGAGTAAACCTTCTGAGAATAAAAACAGCTGGAGCTTGCTAAGGTAATTTCACAGGGGAAAGGATAATGTACTGGGAAGTCCTCAGAATAATCTGATTTGTGGTGAGGGGAGAGAGATAAAAGCTCATTTAGGAACGACATGAACATGCTGCGTAGGTAGCTGTTTATCAGTAAGTATCTCCACTGAGATTAAGAAAAGCAGTAGCTTAATAAATTAAGTACTTCCTGGTATGGTTACTGTACTGGTAACTCCCCAAAAGAATCTGGATTGTGGTGAGCGAACAGAGAAAAAAGCACATTTAGGACCTGCACTTACGAAGTTGGTAGGCAGCTGTATATCAGGGAGTAAACCTTCTGAGAATAAAAACAGCTGGAGCTTGTTAAGGTAATTAAACAGGGGAAAGGATAATGTACTGGGAAGTCCTCAGAAGAATCTGATTTGTGGTGAGGGGAGAGAGATAAAAGCTCATTTAGGAATGACATGAATATGCTGCGTAGGTAGCTGTTTATCAGTAAATATCTCCACTGAGATTAAGAAAAGCAGTAGCTTAATAAATTAAGTAATTCCTGGTATGTTTACTGTACTGGTAACTCCCCAAAAGAATCTGGATTGTGGTGAGGGAACAGAGAAAAAAGCTCATTTAGGACCTGCACTTAGGAAGGGGGTAGGCAGCTGTATATCAGGGAGTATCCCTTCTGAGAATAAAAACAGCTGGAGCTTGTTAAGGTAATTACACAGGGGAAAGCTCAATGTACTGGGAACTCCTCAGAAGAATCTGATTTGTAGTGAGGGGAGAGAGAAAAAAGCTCATTTATGAACGACATGAAAATGCTGAATAGGTAGCTGTTTATCAGTAAATAACTCAACTGAGATTAAGAAAAGCAGTAGCTTAATAAATTAAGTACTTCCTGGTATGGTTACTGTACTGGTAACTCCCCAAAAGAATCTGGATTGTGGTGAGGGAACAGAGAGAAAAGCTCATTTCGGACCTGCACTTACGAAGGTGGTAGGCACCTGTATATCAGGGAGTAAATCTTCTGAGAATAAAAATAGCTGGAGCTTGTTAAGGTAATTACACAGGGGAAAGGATAATATACTGCAAACTCCTCAGAAGAATCTGATTTGTGGTGAGGGGTGAGAGATAAAAGCTCATTTAGGAACGAGATGAACATGCTGCATAGGTCGCTGTTTATCTGTAAATATCTCCACTGAGTTTAAGAAAAGGAGTAGCTTAATAAATTAAGTACTTGCTGGTATGGTTACTGTACTGGTAACTCCCCAAAAGAATCTGGTTTGTGGTGAGGGCACAAAGAAAAAAGCTCATTTAGGACCTGCACTTACGAAGGGAGTAGGCAGCTGTATATCAGGCAGTAAACCTTCTGAGAATAAAAACAGCTGGAGCTTGTTAGGTTAATTACACAGGGGAACGGATAATGTACTGGGAACTCCTCAAAAAAATCTGATTTGTGGTGAGGGGAGGGAGATAATAGCTCATTTAAGAACGACATGAAAATGCTGCATAGGTAGCTGTTTATCAGTAAATATCTCCACTGAGATTAAGAAAAGCAGTAGCTTAATAAATTAAGTACTTCCTGGTATGGTTACTGTACTGGTAACTCCGCAAAAGAATCTGGATTGTGGTGAGGGGAAAGAGAAAAAAGCTCATTTAGGACCTGCACTTACGAAGGGGGTAGGCAGCTGTATATCAGGGAGTATCCCTTCTGAGAATAAAAACAGCTGGATCTTGTTAAGGTAATTACACAGGGGATAGGATAATGTACTGGGAACACCTCAGAAGAATCTGATTTGTGGTGAGGGGAGAGAGATAAAAGCTCATTTAGGAACGACATGAACATGCCGCGTAGGTAGCTGTTTATCAGTAAAAATCTCCACTGGGATTAAGAAAAGCAGTAGCTTAATAAATTAAGTACTTCCTGGTATGGTTACTCTACTGGTAACTCCCCAAATGAATCTGCATTGTGGTGAGGGAACAGAGAAAAAAGCTCATTTAGGACCTGCAATTACGAAGGGGGTAGGCAGCTGTATATCAGTGAGTAAACCATCTGAGAATAAAAACAGCTGGAGCTTGTTAAGGTAATTATACAGGGGAAAGGATAATGTACTGGGAACTCCTCAGAAGAATCTGATTTGTGGTGAGGGGAGAGAGATAAAAGCTCATTTAAGAACGACATGAACGTGCTGCGTAGTTAGCTGTTTATCAGTAAATATCTCCACTGAGATTAAGAAAAGCAGTAGCTTAATAAATTAATTACTTCCTGGTATGGTTACTGTACTGGTAACTCCCCAAAAGAATCTGGACTGTGGTGAGGGAACAGATAAAACAGCTCATTTAGGACCTGCAATTACGAAGGGGGTAGGCAGCTGTATATCAGTGAGTAAACCATCTGAGAATAAAAACAGCTGGAGCTAGTTAAGGTAATTACACAGGGGAAAGGATAATGTACTGGGATGTCCTCAGAAGAATCTGATTTGTGGTGAGGGGAGAGAGATAAAAGCTCATTTAGGAACGACTTGAACATGCTGCGTAGGTAGCTGTTTATCAGTAAGTATCTCCACTGAGATTAAGAAAAGCAGTAGCTTAATAAATTAAGTACTTCCTGGTATGGTTACTGTACTGGGAACTCCCCAAAAGAATCTGGAATGTGGTGAGGGAACAGAGGAAAAAGCTCATTTAGAACCTGCACTTACGAAGGGGTTAGGCAGCTGTATATCAGGGAGTATCCCTTCTGAGAATAAAAACAGCTGGAGCTTGTTAAGACAATTACACAGAGGAAAGTATAATGTACTGGGAACTCCTCAGAAGAATCTGATTTGTGGTGAGGGGAGAGAGATAAAAGCTCATTTAGGAACGACATGAACATGCTGCATAGGTAGTTGTTTATCAGTAAATATCTCCACTGAGATTAAGAAAAGCAGTAGCTTAATAAATTAAGTAATTCCTGGTATGGTTACTGTACTTCTAACTCCCCAAAAGAATCTGGATTGTGGTGAGGGAACAGAGAAAAAAGCTCATTTAGGACCTGCACTTACGAAGGTGGTAGGCAGCTGTATATCAGGGAGTATCCCTTCTGAGAATAAAAACAGATGGAGCTTGTTAAGGAAATTACACAGGGGAAAGGATAATGTACTGGGAACTCCTCTGAAGAATCTGATTTGTGGTGAGGGGAGAGAGATAAAATCTCATTTAGGAATGACATGAACATGCTGCGTACGTAGCTGTTTATCAGTAAATATCTCCACTGAGATTAAGAAAAGCAGTAGCTTAATAAGTTACGTACTTCCTGGAATGGTTACTGTACTGGTAATTCCCCAAAAGTATCTGGATTGTTTTGAGGGGACAGAGAAAAAAGCTCATTTAGGACCTACACTTATGAAGGGGGTAGGCAGCTGTATATCAGGGAGTAAAACTTCTGAGAATAAAAACAGCTGGAGCTTGTTGAGGTAATTACACAGGGGAAAGGATAATGTACTGGGAACTCCTCAGAAGAATCTGATTTGTGGTGAGGGGAGAGAGATAAAAGCTCATTTAGGAACGACATTAACATGCTGCTTAGGTAGCTGTTTATCAGTAAATATCTCCACTGAGATTAAGAAAACAGTAGCTTAATAAATTAAGTACTTCCTGGTATGGTTACTGTACAGGTAACTCCCCAAAAGAATCTGGATTGTGGTGAGGGAACAGAGAAAAAAGCTCATTTAGGATCTGAACTTACGAAGGAGGTATGCAGGTGTATATCCGGGAGTATCCCTTCTGAGAATAAAAACAGCTGGAGCTTGTTAAGGTAATTACACAGGGGAAAGGCTAATGTACTGGGAACTCCTCAGAAGAACCTGATTTGTGGTGAGGGGAGAGAGAGAAAAGATCATTTATGAACGCCATGAACATGCTGCGTAGGTAGCTGTTTATCAGTAAATATCTCCACTGAGATTAAGAAAAGCAGTAGCTTAATAAATTAAGTACTTCTTGGTATCGTTACTGTACTGGTAACTCCCCAAAAGAATCTGGATTTTTGTGAGGGAACAGAGAAAAAAGCTCATTTAGGACCTGCACTTATGAAGGGGGTAGGCAGCTGTATATCAGGGAGTTTCCCGACTGAGAATAAAAATAGCTGGAGCTTCTTAAGGTAATTACACAGGGGAAAGGGTAATATACTGGGAACTCCCCAAAAGAATCTGGATTGTGGTGAGGAAACAGAGGAAAAAGCTCATTATACCTGCAATTACGAGGGGGTAGGCAGCTGTATATCAGGGAGTAAACCTTCTGAGAATAAAAACAGCTGGAGCTTGTTAAGGTAATTACACAGGGGAAAGGATAATGTACTGGGAAGTCCTCAGAAGAATCTGATTTGTGGTGAGGGGAGAGAGATAAAAGCTCATTTAGGAACGACATGAACATGCTGCGTAGGTAGCTGTTTATCAGTAAGTATCTCCACTGAGATTAAGAAAAGCAGTAGCTTAATAAATTAAGTAATTCCTGGTATGGTTACTGTACTGGTAACTCCCTAAAAGAATCTGGATTGTGGTGAGGGAACAGAGAAAAAAGCTCATTTAGGACCTGCACTTACGAAGGGGGTGGGCAGCTGTATATCATTGAGTATACCTTCTGAGAATAAAAACAGCTGGAGCTTGTTAAGGTAATTACACAGGGGAAAGTATAAAGTACTGGGAACTCCTCAGAAGAATCTGATTTGTGATGAGGGGAGAGAGATAAAAGCTCATTTAGCAACGACATGAAAATGCTGCATAGGTAGCTGTTTATCAGTAAATATCTAAACTGAGATTAAGATAAGCATTAGCTTAATAAATTAAGTACTTCCTGGTATGGTTACTGTACTGGTAACTCCCCAAAAGAATCTGGATTGTGGTGAGCGAACAGAGGAAAAAGCACATTTAGGACCTGCACTTACGAAGGGGGTAGGCAGCTGTATATCAGGGAGTAAACCATCTGAGAATAAAAACAGCTGGAGCTTGTTAAGGTAATTAAACAGGGGAAAGGATAATGTACTGGGATGTCCTCAGAAGAATCTGATTTGTGGTGAGGGGATAGAGATAAAAGCTCATTTAGGAACGAAATGAAAATGCTGCATAGGTAGCTGTTTATCAGAAAATATCTCCACTGAGATTAAGAAAAGCAGTAGCTTAATAAATTAAGTACTTCCTGGTATGGTTACTGTACTGCTAACTCCCCAAAAGAATCAAGATTGTGGTGAGGGAACAGAGAAAAAAGCTCATTTAGGACCTGCACTTACGAAGGGGGTAGGCAGCTGTATATCAGGGAGTATCCCTTCTGAGAATAAAAACAGATGGAGCTTGTTAAGGTAATTACACAGGGGAAAGGATAATGAACTGGGAACTCCTCAGAAGAATCTGATTTGTGGTGAGGGGAGAGAGATAAAAGCTCATTTAGGAACGACATAAAAATTCTGCATAGGTAGCTGTTTATCAGTAAATATCTCCACTGAGATTAAGAAAAGCAGTAGCTTAATAAATTAAGTACTTCCTGGTATGGCTACTGTACTCGTAACTCCACGAAAGAATCTGGAGTGTGGTGAGGGAACAGAGGAAAAAGCTCATTTAGGACCTGCACTTACGAAGGGGGTAGGCAGCTGTATATCTGGGAGTATCCCTTCTGAGAATAAAAACAGCTGGAGCTTGTTAAGGTAATTACACAGGGGAAAGGATAATGTACTGGGAACTCCTCAGAAGAATCTGATTTGTGGTGAGGGGAGAGATGTAAAAGCTCATTTAGGAACGACATGAAAATGCTGCATAGTTAGCTGTTTATCAGTAAATATCTCCACTGAGATTAAGAAAAGCAGTAGCTTAATAAATTAACTACTTCCTGGTATGGTTACTGTACTGGTAACTCCCCAAAAGAATCTGGATTGTGGTGAGGGAACAGAGAAAAAAGCTCATTTAGGACCTGCACTTACAAAGGGGGTAGGCAGCTGTATATCAGGGAGTATCCCTTCTGAGAATAAAAATAGCTGGAGCTTTTTAAGGTAATTACACAGGGTTAAGGGTAATATACTGGGAACTCCCCAAAAGAATCTGGATTGTGGTGAGGGAACAGAGGAAAAAGCTCATTTAGGACCTGCACTTACGAAGGGATTAGGCAGCTGTATATCAGGGAGTAAACCTTCTGAGAATAAAAACAGCTGGAGCTTGCTAAGGTAATTTCACAGGGGAAAGGATAATGTACTGGGAAGTCCTCAGAATAATCTGATTTGTGGTGAGGGGAGAGAGATAAAAGCTCATTTAGGAACGACATGAACATGCTGCGTAGGTAGCTGTTTATCAGTAAGTATCTCCACTGAGATTAAGAAAAGCAGTAGCTTAATAAATTAAGTACTTCCTGGTATGGTTACTGTACTGGTAACTCCCCAAAAGAATCTGGATTGTGGTGAGCGAACAGAGAAAAAAGCACATTTAGGACCTGCACTTACGAAGTTGGTAGGCAGCTGTATATCAGGGAGTAAACCTTCTGAGAATAAAAACAGCTGGAGCTTGTTAAGGTAATTAAACAGGGGAAAGGATAATGTACTGGGAAGTCCTCAGAAGAATCTGATTTGTGGTGAGGGGAGAGAGATAAAAGCTCATTTAGGAATGACATGAATATGCTGCGTAGGTAGCTGTTTATCAGAAAATATCTCCACTGAGATTAAGAAAAGCAGTAGCTTAATAAATTAAGTACTTCCTGGTATGGTTACTGTACTGCTAACTCCCCAAAAGAATCAAGATTGTGGTGAGGGAACAGAGAAAAAAGCTCATTTAGGACCTGCACTTACGAAGGGGGTAGGCAGCTGTATATCAGGGAGTATCCCTTCTGAGAATAAAAACAGATGGAGCTTGTTAAGGTAATTACACAGGGGAAAGGATAATGTACTGGGAACTCCTCAGAAGAATCTGATTTGTGGTGAGGGGAGAGAGATAAAAGCTCATTTAGGAACGGCATGAACATGCTGCGTAGGTATCTGTTTATCAGTAAATATCTCCACTGAGATTAAGAAAAGCAGTAACTTAATAAATTAAGTACTTCCTGGTATGTTTACTGTACTGGTAACTCCCCAAAAGAATCTGGATTGTGGTGAGGGAACAGAGAAAAAAGCTCATTTAGGACCTGCACTTACGAAGGGGGTAGGCAGCTGTATATCAGGGAGTATCCCTTCTGAGAATAAAAACAGCTGGAGCTTGTTAAGGTAATTACACAGGGGAAAGCTCAATGTACTGGGAACTCCTCAGAAGAATCTGATTTGTAGTGAGGGGAGAGAGAAAAAAGCTCATTTATGAACGACATGAAAATGCTGAATAGGTAGCTGTTTATCAGTAAATAACTCAACTGAGATTAAGAAAAGCAGTAGCTTAATAAATTAAGTACTTCCTGGTATGGTTACTGTACTGGTAACTCCCCAAAAGAATCTGGATTGTGGTGAGGGAACAGAGAAAAAAGCTCATTTCGGACCTGCACTTACGAAGGTGGTAGGCACCTGTATATCAGGGAGTAAATCTTCTGAGAATAAAACTAGCTGGAGCTTGTTAAGGTAATTACACAGGGGAAAGGATAATATACTGCAAACTCCTCAGAAGAATCTGATTTGTGGTGAGGGGTGAGAGATAAAAGCTCATTTAGGAACGAGATGAACATGCTGCATAGGTCGCTGTTTATCTGTAAATATCTCCACTGAGTTTAAGAAAAGGAGTAGCTTAATAAATTAAGTACTTGCTGGTATGGTTACTGTACTGGTAACTCCCCAAAAGAATCTGGATTGTGGTGAGGGCACAAAGAAAAAAGCTCATTTAGGACCTGCACTTACGAAGGGAGTAGGCAGCTGTATATCAGGCAGTAAAACTTCTGAGAATAAAAACAGCTGGAGCTTGTTAGGTTAATTACACAGGGGAACGGATAATGTACTGGGAACTCCTCAAAAAAATCTGATTTGTGGTGAGGGGAGGGAGATAATAGCTCATTTAAGAACGACATGAAAATGCTGCATAGGTAGCTGTTTATCAGTAAATATCTCCACTGAGATTAAGAAAAGCAGTAGCTTAATAAATTAAGTACTTCCTGGTATGGTTACTGTACTGGTAACTCCGCAAAAGAATCTGGATTGTGGTGAGGGGACAGAGAAAAAAGCTCATTTAGGACCTGCACTTACGAAGGGGGTAGGCAGCTGTATATCAGGGAGTATCCCTTCTGAGAATAAAAACAGCTGGATCTTGTTAAGGTAATTACACAGGGGATAGGATAATGTACTGGGAACACCTCAGAAGAATCTGATTTGTGGTGAGGGGAGAGAGATAAAAGCTCATTTAGGAACGACATGAACATGCCGCGTAGGTAGCTGTTTATCAGTAAAAATCTCCACTGAGATTAAGAAAAGCAGTAGCTTAATAAATTAAGTACTTCCTGGTATGGTTACTCTACTGGTAACTCCCCAAATGAATCTGCATTGTGGTGAGGGAACAGAGAAAAAAGCTCATTTAGGACCTGCAATTACGAAGGGGGTAGGCAGCTGTATATCAGTGAGTAAACCATCTGAGAATAAAAACAGCTGGAGCTTGTTAAGGTAATTATACAGGGGAAAGGATAATGTACTGGGAACTCCTCAGAAGAATCTGATTTGTGGTGAGGGGAGAGAGATAAAAGCTCATTTAAGAACGACATGAACGTGCTGCGTAGTTAGCTGTTTATCAGTAAATATCTCCACTGAGATTAAGAAAAGCAGTAGCTTAATAAATTAATTACTTCCTGGTATGGTTACTGTACTGGTAACTCCCCAAAAGAATCTGGACTGTGGTGAGGGAACAGATAAAACAGCTCATTTAGGACCTGCAATTACGAAGGGGGTAGGCAGCTGTATATCAGTGAGTAAACCATCTGAGAATAAAAACAGCTGGAGCTAGTTAAGGTAATTACACAGGGGAAAGGATAATGTACTGGGATGTCCTCAGAAGAATCTGATTTGTGGTGAGGGGAGAGAGATAAAAGCTCATTTAGGAACGACTTGAACATGCTGCGTAGGTAGCTGTTTATCAGTAAGTATCTCCACTGAGATTAAGAAAAGCAGTAGCTTAATAAATTAAGTACTTCCTGGTATGGTTACTGTACTGGGAACTCCCCAAAAGAATCTGGAATGTGGTGAGGGAACAGAGGAAAAAGCTCATTTAGAACCTGCACTTACGAAGGGGGTAGGCAGCTGTATATCAGGGAGTATCCCTTCTGAGAATAAAAACAGCTGGAGCTTGTTAAGACAATTACACAGAGGAAAGTATAATGTACTGGGAACTCCTCAGAAGAATCTGATTTGTGGTGAGGGGAGAGAGATAAAAGCTCATTTAGGAACGACATGAACATGCTGCGTAGGTATCTGTTTATCAGAAAATATCTGAACTGAGATTAAGAAAAGCAGTAGCTTAATAAATTAAGTACTTCCTGGTATGGTTACTGTACTGGTAACTCCCCAAAAGAATCTGGATTGTGTTGAGGAAACAGAGAAAAAAGCTCATTTAGGACCTACACTTACGAAGGGGGTAGACCGCTGTATATCAGGGAGTAACCCTTCTGAGAATAAAAACAGCTGGAGCATGTTAAGGTAATTACACAGGGGAAAGGATAATGTACTGGGAACTCCTCAGAAGAATCTGATTTGTGGTGAGGGGAGAGAGACAAAAGCTCATTTAGGAACGACATGAAAATGCTGCATAGGTAGCTGTTTATCAGTAAATATCTCCACTGAGATTAAGAAAAGCAGTAGCTTAATAAATTAAGTACTTCCTGGTATGGTTACTGTACTGGTAAGTCCCCAAAAGCATCTGGATTGTGGTGAGGGAACAGAGAAATAAGCTCATTTAGGACCGGCACTTACGAAGGGGGTAAGCAGCTGTATATCAGGGAGTAAACCTTTTGAGAATAAAAACAGAAGGAGCTTGTTAAGGTAATTACACAGGGGAAAGGATAATGTACTGGGAACTCCTCAGAAGAATCTGATTTGTGGTGAGGGGAGAGAGATAACAGCTCATTTAGGAACGACAGGAACATCCTGCGTGGGTAGCTGTTTATCAGTAAATATCTCCACTGAGATTAAGAAAAGCAGTAGCTTAATAAAATAATTACTCCCTCATATGGTTACTGTACTGGTAATTCCCAAAAAGAATCTGGATTGTGGTGAGGGAACAGAGAAAATAGCTCATTTAGGACCTGCCCTTAAGAAGGGGGTAGGCAGCTGTATATCAGGGAGTAAACCTTCTGAGAATAAAAAGAGCTGGAGCTTGTTAAGGTAATTACACAGGGGAAAGGATAATGTACTGGGAACTCCTCAGAATAATCTGATTTGTGGAGAGGGGAGAGAGATAAAAGCTCATTTAGGAACGACAAGAACATGCTGCGTAGGTAGCCGTTTATCACTAAATATCTCCACTGAGATTAAGAAAAGCAGTAGGTTAATAAATTAAGTACTTCCTGGTATGGTTACTGTACTGGTAATTCCCCAAAAGAATCTGGATTGTGGTGAGGGAATAGAGAAAAAAGCTCAATTAGGACCTGCACTTACGAAGTGGGTAGGCAGCTGTATATCAGGGAGTATCCCTTCTGAGAATAAAAACAGCTGGAGATTGTTAAGACAATTACACAGGGGAAAGTATAATGTACTGGGAACTCCTCAGAAGAATCTGATTTGTGGTGAGGGGAGAGAGATAAAAGCTCATTTAGGAACGACATGAACATGCTGCGTAGGTAGCTGTTTATCAGAAAATATCTGAACTGAGATTAAGAAAAGCAGTACCTTAATAAATTAAGTACTTCCTGGTATGGTTACTGTACTGGTAACTCCCCAAAAGAATCTGGATTGTGTTGAGGAAACAGAGAAAAAAGCTCATTTAGGACCTGCACTTACGAAGGGGGTAGACCGCTGTATATCAGGGAGTAACCCTTCTGAGAATAAAAACAGCTGGAGCATGTTAAGGTAATTACACAGGGGAAAGGATAATGTACTGGGAACTCCTCAGAAGAATCTGATTTGTGGTGAGGAGAGAGAGACAAAAGCTCATTTAGGAACGACATGAAAATGCTGCATAGGTAGCTGTTTATCAGTAAATATCTCCACTGAGATTAAGAAAAGCAGTAGCTTAATAAATTAAGTACTTCCTGGTATGGTTACTGTACTGGTAAGTCCCCAAAAGCATCTGGATTGTGGTGAGGGAACAGAGAAATAAGCTCATTTAGGACCGGCACTTACGAAGGGGGTAAGCAGCTGTATATCAGGGAGTAAAACTTTTGAGAATAAAAACAGAAGGAGCTTGTTAAGGTAATTACACAGGGGAAAGGATAATGTACTGGGAACTCCTCAGAAGAATCTGATTTGTGGTGAGGGGAGAGAGATAAAAGCTCATTTAAGAACGACAGGAACATCCTGAGTGGGTAGCTGTTTATCAGTAAATATCTCCACTGAGATTAAGAAAAGCAGTAGCTTAATAAAATAATTACTCCCTCATATGCTTACTGTAATGGTAACTCCCAAAAAGAATCTGGATTGTGGTGAGGGAACAGAGAAAATAGCTCATTTAGGACCTGCCCTTAAGAAGGGGGTAGGCAGCTGTATATCAGGGAGTAAACCTTCTGAGAATAAAAAGAGCTGGAGCTTGTTAAGGTAATTACACAGGGGAAAGGATAATGTACTGGGAACTCCTCAGAATAACCTGATTTGTGGAGAGGGGAGAGAGATAAAAGCTCATTTAGGAACGACATGAACATGCTGCGTAGGTAGCCGTTTATCACTAAATATCTCCACTGAGATTAAGAAAAGCAGTAGGTTAATAAATTAAGTACTTCCTGGTATGGTTACTGTACTGGTAATTCCCCAAAAGAATCTGGATTGTGGTGAGGGAATAGAGAAAAAAGCTCAATTAGGACCTGCACTTACGAAGTGGGTAGGCAGCTGTATATCAGGGAGTATACCTTCTGAGAATAAAGACAGCTGGAGCTTCTTAAGGTAATTACAAAGGGGAAAGGATAATGTACTTGGAACTCCTCAGAAGAATCTGATTTGTGGTGAGGGGAGAGGGATTATAGCTCATTTAGGAACGACATGAAAATGGTCATAGGTAGCTGTTTATCAGTAAATATCTCCACTGAGATTAAGAAAAGCAGTATCTTAATGAATTAAGTACTTCCTGGTATGGTTACTGTACTGGTAACTCCGCAAAAGAATCTGGATGGTGGTGAGGGGACAGAGAAAAAAGCTCATTTAGGACCTGCACTTACGAAGGGGGTAGGCAGCTGTATATCAGGGAGTATCCCTTCTGAGAATAAAAACAGCTGGATCTTGTTAAGGTAATTACACAGGGGATAGGATAATGTACTGGGAACACCTCAGAAGAATCTGATTTGTGGTGAGGGGAGAGAGATAAAAGCTCATTTAGGAACGACATGAACATGCCGCGTAGGTAGCTGTTTATCAGTAAAAATCTCCACTGAGATTAAGAAAAGCAGTAGCTTAATAAATTAATTACTTCCTGGTATGGTTACTGTACTGGTAACTCCTCAAAAGAATCTGGACTGTGGTGAGGGAACAGATAAAACAGCTCATTTAGGACCTGCAATTAAGAAGGGGGTAGGCAGCTGTATATCAGTGAGTAAACCATCTGAGAATAAAAACAGCTGGAGCTAGTTAAGGTAATTACACAGGGGAAAGGATAATGTACTGGGATGTCCTCAGAAAAATCTGATTTGTGGTGAGGGGAGAGAGATAAAAGCTCATTTAGGAACGACATGAACATGCTGCGTAGGTAGCTGTTTATCAGTAAGTATCTCCACTGAGATTAAGAAAAGCAGTAGCTTAATAAATTAAGTACTTCCTGGTATGGTTACTGTACTGGTAACACCCCAAAAGAATCTGGATTGCGGTGAGGGAACAGAGAAAAAAGCTCTTTTAGGACCTGCACTTACGAAGGGGGTAGGCAGCTGTATATCAGGGAGCAAACCTTCTGAGAATAAAAACAGCTGGAGCTTGTTAAGGTAATTACACAGGGGAATGGATAATGTACTGGGAACTCCTCAGAATAATCTGATTTGTGGTGAGGGGAGAGAGATAAAAGCTCATTTAGGAACGACATGAACATGCTGCGTAGGTAGCCGTTTATCAGTAAATATCTCCACTGAGATTAAGAAAAGCAGTAGCTTAATAAATTAAGTACTTCCTGGTATGGTTACTGTACTGGTAATTCCCCAAAAGAATCTGGATTGTGGTGAGGGAACAGAGAAAAAAGCTCAATTAGGACCTGCACTTACGAAGTGGGTAGGCAACGAAGTGGGTAGGCAGCTGTATATCAGGGAGTATCCCTTCTGAGAATACAGACAGCTGGAGCTTCTTAAGTTAATTACACAGGGGAAAGGATAATGTACTTGGAACTCCTTAGAAGAATCTGATTTGTGGTGAGGGGAGAGGGATTATAGCTCATTTAGGAACGACATGAAAATGGTCATAGGTAGCTGTTTATCAGTAAATATCTCCACTGAGATTAAGAAAAGCAGTAGCTTAATGAATTAAGTACTTCCTGGTATGGTTACTGTACTGGTAACTCCTCAAAAGAATCTGGATTGTGGTGAGGGAACAGAGAAAAAAGCTCATTTAGGACCTGCACTTAAGAAGGGGGTAGGCAGCTGTATATTAGCGAGAATCCCTTCTGAGAATAAAAACAGTTGGAGCTTGTTAAGGTAATTACACAGGGGAAAGGACAATGTACTGGGAGCTCCTCAGAATAATCTGATTTGTGGTGAGGAGAGAGAGATAAAAGCTCATTTAGGAACGACATGAACATGCTGCGTAGGTCGCTGTTTATCAGTAAATATTCTAGAATAGAATGGAATAGAATACAATGGAGTAGAATATTATAGAATAGAATACAATGGAGTAGAATATTCCAGAGTAGAAAAGAATGGAATGGAGTAGAATATTCTAGAATTGAATGGATTGGAGTAGAATATTCTAGAATAGAATAGAATGAAGTAGAATATTCTAGAATAGAATGGAATAGAATAGGGTTGGAGTAGAATATTGTAGAATAGAATAGAATAGAACGGAGTAGAGTATTCCAGAATAGAATACAGTGGACTGGAGTAGAATATTCCAGAATTGCATATAATAGAATGGAGTAGAATATTCTGGATTAGGATAGAATAGAATAGAATGGAGTAGAATATTACAGAATATTCTAGAATAGAATGGAATAGAATAGAATGGAGTAGAATATTATAGAATAGAATAGAATGGAGTAGAATATTCTAGAAGAGAATGGAGTAGAATATTATAGAATATAATAGAATGGAGTAGAATATTCTACAATAGAATAGAATACAATGGAGTAGAATATTCTAGAATGGAATGGAATAGAATGTAATAGAATATAATGGAGTAGAATATATCAGAATAGAATGGAATAGAATGGAGTAGAATATTCAAGTATATTCCAGAATATTCCAGAATAGAAAGGATTAGAATAGAATAGAATGGAGTAGAATATTCTAGAATAGAATAGACTAGCATAGAATGGAGTAGAATATTCTAGAATAGAATAGAATGGAGTAGAATATTCTAGAATAGAATGGAATAGAATAAAGTAGGAGTTGAATATTCTAGAATACAACAGAAAATAATGGAATGGATTGGAGTAGAATATTCTAGAATAGAATGGAATAGAATAGGGTAGGAGTAGAATATTCTAGAATACAACAAAAAATAATGAATTGATTGGAGTAGAATATTCTAGAATAGAATAGAATGGAGTAGAATATTCTAGAATATTCTAGAATAGAATTGATTGGAGGAGAATATTCTAGAATAGAATAGAATAGAATGGAATGGACTTGAGTAGAATATTATACAATAAAATAGAATAGAGAAGAATATTCTAGAATAGAATAGAATGGAGTAGAAAGAAGTAGAATATTATAGAATAGAATAGAATAGAATAGAATGGAGTAGAACATTCTAGAATGGAATAGAATAGAATGGAATATAATAGAGTGGATTAGAATTTCAAGAATTGAATGAAATAGAATGCAGTAGAATATTTCAGAATATTCCAGAATAGAATGGAATAGAATAGAATACAATGGAGTAGAATAGAATAGAATGTAATAGAATATTCTAGAATAGAAGAGAATGGAGTAGAATATTCTAGAATAGAATAAAATAGAATGGAGTAGAGTATTCTAGAATAGAATAGAATCGAATAGGAGTAGAATATTCTAGAATAGAATAGAATGCAGTAGAATATTCTAGAATAGAGTAGAATAGAATGGAATCGAATGGAGTAGAATATTCGAGAATAGAGTGGACTAGAGTAGAATATTCTACAATAGAATAGAGTGGAGTAGAATATTCTAGAATAGAAAGGAATGGAATGGAGAGGAACATTCTGGAAGAGAATAGAATGGAATGTAAAGGAATGTAGTAGAATATTCTAGAAGAGAATAGAATGGAGTAGAATATTCTAGAATAGAATAGAATAGAATAGAATAGAATGGAGTAGAATAATCTAGAATAGAATGCAATAGAATGGAGTAGAATATTATAGAATAGAATAGAATGGCGGAGAATGGAGTAGAACATTCTTGAATAGAAGAGAATAGAATAGAATGGAGTAGAATAATCTAGAATAGAATGGATTAGAATTGAGTAGAATATTCTAGAATAGAGTAATATGGAGTAGAATATTCAAGAATGGAATAGAATATTCAAGAATAGAATAGAATACAATACAATAGGAGTAGAATATTCTAGAATAGAATAGAATGGAGTAGAATGGAGTAGAATATTCTAGAATAGAATACAACAGAATAGAATGGAATGGAGTAGAATTATCTAGAATAGAATGGAGTATAATGGAGTAGAATATTCTAGAATAGAATCGAATGGAGTAGAATGGAGTAGAATATTCTAGAATAGAATAGAATAAAATAGAATGGAGTAGAATATTCAAGAATGGAATGGAATAGAATGGAGTAGGATATTCTAGAATAGAATGGAATAGAATAGAATGGAGTAGAATATTCTAGAATGGAATAGAATAGGAGTAAAATATTCTAGAATCGAATGGAATGGAATGGAATGGAGTGGAATATATGGAATAGAATAGAATGGAGTAGAATATTCTACAATAGAGTAGAATGGAGTAGAATAGAGTAGAATAGAATAGGAGTAGAATATTCTAGAATAGAATGGAAGGGAATTGAGTAGGATACTCTAGAATAGAAGAGAATCAAATAGAATAGAACAGAATAGAATGGAATGGTGTAGAATATTCAGGAATCAAATCGAATAGAGTAGAAAGAATTAGAATAGTCTAGAATAAAATGGAATCAAATCGAATCGTATAGAATCGAATCGAATCCAATAGAATAGAATAGGAAAGAGGAAAATGGAGGTGAATATTCGAGAATAGAGTAGAATAGAATGGAGTAGAATATTCCAGAATATTCTAGAATAGAATGGAATAGAATGGAACAGAATGGAGTAGAATATTCTAGAATAGAATAGAATGGAGTAGAATATTCTAGAACAGAATGGAATAGAATGGAGTAGAATATTCTAGAATAGAATGGAGTAGAATATTCCAGAATTGAATAGAATAGAATGGAATCGAATGGAGTAGAATATTCTAGAATAGAATGAGTTGGAGTAGAATATTCTAGAATAGAATAGAATAGAATAGAATATTCTAAAATAGAATAGAATGGAGTAAAATATTCTAGAATGGAATGGAATAGAATGGAATAGAATAGAATGGAGTACAATATTCCAGAATTGAATGGAATAGAATGGTGTAGAATATTCCAGAATATTCCAGAATAGAATGGAATAGAATAGAATAGAACGGAGTAGAATATTCTAGAATAGAATAGAATAGAATAGAATAGAATAGAATAGAATAGAATGGAGTAGAATATTCTAGAATAGAATAGAAAAGAATGGAGTAGAATATTCTAGAATACAATAGAAAAGAATGGAATGGATTGTAGTAGAATATTCTAGAATAGAATAGAATAGAAAAGAATGGAATGGATTGGAGTAGAATATTCTAGAATAGAATAGAATTGAGTAGAATGTTCTAGAATATTCAAGAATAAAATAGATTGGAGCAGAATATTCAAGAATAAAATAGAATAGAATGGAAAGGAATGGAGTAGAGTATTCTAGAATAGAATAGAATAGAGTAGAATATTCTAGAATAGAATAGAATGGAGTAGAATCAAGTAGAATATTATAGAATAGAATAGAATAGAATGTAGTAGAACATTCTAGAATGGAATGGAATAGAATGGCATAGATTACAATGGAGTAGAATATTCTAGAATTGAATGGAATAGAATAGAGTAGAATATTCCAGAATATTCCAGAATAGAATGGTATAGAATAGAATAGAATGGAGTAGAATATTCTAGAATAGAATAGAGTAGAATAGAATAGAATGGAGTTGAATATACTAGAATAGAATAAAATGGCATAGAATATTGTAGAATAGAATAGAATGGAGTAGAATATTCTAGAATAGAATAGAATGGAGTAGAATGTTCTAGAATAGAATAGAATAGAATGGAGTAGAATAATCTAGAATTGAATGGAAGATAAGGGAGTAGAAAATTCTAGAATAGAATAGAATGGAGTAGAATGGAGAAGAATATTCGAGAATAGAAGAGAATATAATAGACTGGAGTAGAATAATGTAGAATAGAATGGAATAGAGTGGAGTAGAATATTATAGAATATAGTATCATGGAGTAGAATATTCTAGAATCAAATGGAGTAGAATATTCAAGAGTAGAACGGAATAGAATAGAATAGAATGGAGTAGAATATTCTAGAATAAAATAGAGTAGAATAGAATAGAATGGGGTAGAATATTCTAGAATAGAATAGAATGGAGTAGAATAGAATAGAATAGAGTGGATTAGAGTAGAATATTCTAGAATAGAATAGAATAGAATAGAGTGGAATAGAATATTCTAGAATATAATGGAATGGAATGGGATGGAATGGAGTAGAACATTCTAGAAGAGAATAGAATGGAGAGTAAAGGACGGTAGTAGAATATTCTAGAAAAGAATAGAATGGAGTAGAATATTCTAGAATAGAATACAATGGAGAAGAATGGAGTAGAATATTCTAGAATAGAATAGAATGGAGTAAAAAAATCTAGAATAGAATGGAGTAGAATATTCTAGAATAGAGTATAATGGAGTAGAATATTCTAGAATAGAATGGGGTAGAATATTCCAGAATATAATGGAATAGAATCCAATAGGAGTATAATATTCTAGAATAGAATAGAATGGAGTAGAATGGAGTAGAATATTCTAGAATAGAATTGAATAGAATGCAATGGAGTAGAATAATCTGGAATAGATGGAGTAGAATATTCTAGAATAGAATAGATGGAGTAGAATGGAGTAGAATATTCTAGAATAGAATAGAATGGATTAGAATGGAATAGAATATTCTAGAATAGAAGAGAATAGAATAGAATGGAGTAGAATAATCTAGAATAGATTGGAATATAATTGAGTAGAATATTGTAGAGTAGAGTATAATGGAGTAGAATATTCTAGAAAAGAAAGGAGTAGAATATTCAAGAATAGAACGGAATAGAATACAATAGGAGTAGAATATTGTAGAATAGAATAGAATGGAGTGGAATAATCTAGAATAGAATTGAATAGAATGGAGTAGAATATTCTAGAATAGAATAGAATGGAGTAGAATGGAGTAGAATAATCTAGTATAGAATAGAATAGAATAGAATGGAATGGAGTAGAATAATCTAGAATAGAATGGAATAGAATAGAATAGAATACAATGGAGTAGAATATTCTAGAATTGAATGGAATAGAATGGAGTAGAATATTTCAGAATATTCCAGAATAGAATGGAATAGAATAGAATGGAATGGAGTAGAATAGAATAGAATGGAATAGAATATTCTAGAAAAGAATAGAATGGAGTAGAATATTCTAGAATAGAATAGAATAGAGTGGAGTAGAGTATTCTAGAATAGAATAGAATAGAACAGGAGTAGAATATTTTAGAATACAATAGAATGCAGTAGAATATTCTAGAATAGAATAGAATAGAATAGAATGGAATCGAATAGAGTAGAAAATTCGAGAACAGAGTGGATTAGAGTAGAATATTCTAGAAAAGAATAGAGTGGAGTAGAATATTCTAGAATAGAATGGAATGGAATGGAGTGGAACATTCTAGAAGAGAATAGAATGGAATGTAAAGGAACGTAGTAGAATAGAATGGATTAGAATGGAGTAGAATATTCTAGAATAGAAGAGAATAGAATAGAATGCAGTAGAATAATCTAGAATAGAATGGAATAGAATTGAGTAGAATATTCTAGAATAGAGTATAATGGTGTTGAATATTCTAGAAAAGAAAGGAGTAGAATATTCAAGAATAGAACGGAATAAAATACAATAGGAGTAGAATATTGTAGAATAGAATGGAGTGGAATAATCTAGAATAGAATTGAATCGAATGGAGTAGAATATTCTAGAATAGAATAGAATGGAGTAGAATATTCTAGAATAGAATAGAATGGAGTAGAATATTCTAGAATAGAATAGAATAGAATGGAGTAGAATAATCTAGAATTGAATGGAATAGAATGGAGTAGAAAATTCTAGAAGAGAATAGAATGGAGTAGAATGGAGAAGAATATTCGAGAATAGAAGAGAATATAATAGACTGGTGTAGAATAATCTAGAATAGAATGGAAGAGAGTGGAGTAGAATATTCTAGAATATAGTATCATGGAGTAGAATATTCTAGAATCAAATGGAGTAGAATATTCAAGATTAGAACGGAATAGAATAGAATACAATAGAATGGAGTAGAATATTCTAGAATAGAATAGAATAGAATGGAATAGAATGGAGTAGAATTATCTAGAATAGAGTGGATTAGAGTAGACTATTCTAGAATAGAATAGAGTAGAAGAGAGTGGAGCAGAATATTCTAGAGTAGAATGGAATGGAATAGGATGGAATGGAGTAGAACATTCTAGAAGAGAATAGAATGGAAAGTAAAGGAAGGTAGTAGAATATTCTAGAATAGAATAGAATGGAGTAGAATATTCTAGAATAGAATAGAATGGAGTAGAATATTCTAGAATAGAATAGAATAGAATGGAGTAGAATATTTCACAATATTCCAGAATAGAATGGAATAGAATAGAATGGAATGGAGTAGAATAGAATAGAATGGAATAGAATATTCTAGAAAAGAATAGAATGGAGTAGAATATTCTGGAATGGAATAGAATGGAGTAGAAAGGAGTAAAATATTCTAGAATAGAATAGAATAGAATGGAGTAGAATAAAATAGAATAGAATGGAATAGAATGGAGTGGAATATTCTAGAATAGAATGGAATAGAATAGAATAGAATGGAATGGAGTAGAATATGCTAGAATTGAATGGAATAGAATGGAGTAGAATATTTCAGAATATTCCACAATAGAATGGAATAGAATAGAATAGAATGGAGTAGAATAGAATAGAATGAAATAGAATATTCTAGAATAGAATAGAATGGAGTAGAATATTCTAGAATAGAATAGAATAGAATGGAATAGAATGGAGTAGAATTCTCTAGAATAGAGTGGATTAGAGTAGACTATTCTAGAATAGAATAGAGTAGAAGAGAGTGGAGCAGAATATTCTAGAGTAGAATGGAATGGAATAGGATGGAATGGAGTAGAACATTCTAGAAGAGAATAGAATGGAAAGTAAAGGAAGGTAGTAGAATATTCTAGAATAGAATAGAATGGAGTAGAATATTCTAGAATAGAATAGAATGGAGTAGAATATTCTAGAATAGAATAGAATAGAATGGAGTAGAATATTTCACAATATTCCAGAATAGAATGGAATAGAATAGAATGGAATGGAGTAGAATAGAATAGAATGGAATAGAATATTCTAGAAAAGAATAGAATGGAGTAGAATATTCTAGAATAGAATAGAATAGAGTGGAGTAGAGTATTCTAGAATGGAATAGAATAGAACAGGAGTAGAATATTCTAGAATACAATAGAATGCAGTAGAATATTCTAGAATAGAATAGAATAGAATGGAATCGAAAAGAGTAGAAAATTCGAGAACAGAGTGGATTAGAGTAGAATATTCTAGAAAAGAATAGAGTGGAGTAGAATAATCTAGAATAGAATGGAATGGAATGGATTGGAACATTCTAGAAGAGAATAGAATGGAATGTAAAGGAACGTAGTAGAATAGAATGGATTAGAATGGAGTAGAATATTCTAGAATAGAAGAGAATAGAATAGAATGCAGTAGAATATTCTAGAATAGAATGGAATAGAATTGAGTAGAATATTCTAGAATAGAGTATAATGGAGTAGAATATTCTAGAAAAGAAAGGAGTAGAATATTCAAGAATAGAACGGAATAAAATACAATAGGAGTAGAATTTTGTAGAATAGAATGGAGTGGAATAATCTAGAATAGAATTGAATCGAATGGAGTAGAATATTCTAGAATAGAATAGAATGGAGTAGAATATTCTAGAATAGAATAGAATGGAGTAGAATATTCTAGAATAGAATAAAATAGAATGGAGTAGAATAATCTAGAATTGAATGGAATAGAATGGAGTAGAAAATTCTAGAAGAGAATAGAATGGAGTAGAATGGAGAAGAATATTCGAGAATAGAAGAGAATATAATAGACTGGTGTAGAATAATCTAGAATAGAATGGAAGAGAGTGGAGGAGAATATTCTAGAATATAGTATCATGGAGTAGAATATTCTAGAATCAAATGGAGTAGAATATTCAAGATTAGAACGGAATAGAATAGAATAGAATAGAATCGAGTAGAATATTCTAGAATAGAATAGAATAGAATGGAATAGAATGGAGTAGAATACTCTAGAATAGAGTGGATTAGAGTAGAATATTCTAGAATAGAATAGAATAGAATAGAGTGGAGCAGAATATTCTAGAATAAAATGGAATGGAATGGGATGGAATGGAGTAGAACATTCTAGAAGAGAATAGAATGGAAAGTAAAGGAAGGTAGTAGAATATTCTAGAATAGAATAGAATGGAGTAGAATATTCTAGATTAGAATAGAATGGAGTAGAATATTCTAGAATAGAATAGAATACAATGGAATAGAATGGAGTAGAATTCTCTAGAATAGAGTGGATTAGAGTAGAATATTCTAGAATACAATAGAATAGAAGAGAGTGGAGCAGAATATTCTAGAGTAGAATGGAATGGAATAGGATGGAATGGAGTAGAACATTCTAGAAGAGAATAGAATGGAAAGTAAAGGAAGGTAGTAGAATATTCTAGAATAGAATAGAATGGAGTAGAATATTCTAGAATAGAATAGAATGGAGTAGAATATTCTAGAATAGAATAGAATGGAGTAGAATATTCTGGAATGGAATAGAATGGAGTAGAAAGGAGTAAAATATTCTAGAATAGAATAGAATAGAATGGAGTAGAATAAAATAGAATAGAATGGAATAGAATGGAGTGGAATATTCTAGAATAGAATACAATGGAAAAGAATGGAGTAGAATATTCTAGAATAGAATAGAATGGAGTAACAAAATCTAGAATAGAATGGAGTAGAATATTCTAGAATAGAGTATAATGGAGTAGAATATTCTAGAATAGAATGGAGTAGAATATTCCAGAATATAATGGAATAGAATCCAATAGGAGTAGAATATTCTAGGATAGAATAGAACGGAGTAGAATATTCTATAATAGAATAGAATAGAAGGCAATGGAGTAGAATAATCTATAATAGAATGGAGTAGAATATTCTAGAATAGAATAGAATGGAGTAGAATGGAGTAGAATATTCTAGAATAGAATGGAGTAGAATAATCTAGAATGGAATTGAATAGAATGGAGTAGAATATTCTAGAATAGAATAGAATGGATTAGAATGGAGTAGAATATACTAGAATAAAAGAGAATAGAATAGAATGGAGTAGAATAATCTAGAATAGATTAGGATATAATGGAGTAGAATATTCTAGAATAGAGTATAATGGAGTAGAATATTCTAGAAAAGAAAGGAGTAGAATATTCAAGAATAGAACGGAATAGAATACAATAGGAGTAGAATATTGTAGAATAGAATAGAATGGAGTGGAATAATCTAGAATAGAATTGAATCGAATGGAGTAGAATATTCTAGAATAGAATAGAATGGAGTATAATGGAGTAGAATGGAGGAGAATAATCTAGAATAGAATAGAATAGAATGGAATGGAGTAGAATAATCTAGAATAGAATGGAATAGAATAGAATAGAATGGAATGGAGTAGAATATGCTAGAATTGAATGGAATAGAATGGAGTAGAATATTTCAGAATATTCCACAATAGAATGGAATAGAATAGAATAGAATGGAGTAGAATAGAATAGAATGAAATAGAATATTCTAGAATAGAATAGAATGGAGTAGAATATTCTAGAATAGAATGGAATAGAATGGAGTAGAGTAATCTAGAATAGAATAGAATAGAACAGGAGTAGAATATTCTAGAATACAATAGAATGCAGTAGAATATTCTAGAATACAATAGAATAGAATGGAATCGAATGGAGTAGAATATTCGAGAACAGAGTGGATTACAGTAGAATATTCTAGAAAAGAATAGAGTGGAGTAGAATATTGTAGAATAGAATGGAATGGAATGGAGTAGAACATTCTAGAAGAGAATAGAATGGAATGTAAAGGAACGTAGTAGAATATTCTAGAATACAACAGATTGGAGTAGAATATTCTAGAAGAGAATAGAATAGAATGGAGTAGAATAATCGAGAATAGAATGGAATAGAATGGAGTAGAACATTCTAGAATAGAGTAGAATGGAGTATAATATTCTACAAAAGAATAGAAGAGAATGGAGTAGAATATTATAGAGTGGAATGGAATAGAATGGAGTAGGATATTCTAGAATAGAATGGAAAAGAATACAATGGAGTAGAATAGAATATTCTAGAATAGAATAGAAGAGTAGAATATTCTAGAATAGAATAGAATAGAATGGAGTAGAGTATTCTAGAATAGAATAGAATAGAATAGAATAGGAGTAGAATATTCTAGAATAGAATAGAATGCAGTAGAATATTCTATAATATTCTAGAATAGAATAGAATGGAATCGAATGGAGTAGAATAATCGAGAATAGAGTGGATTAGAGTAGAATATTCTAGAATACAATAGAGTGGAGTAGAATATTCTAGAAAAGAATGGAATGGAATGGAGTAGAACATTCTAGAAGAGAATAGAATGGAATGTAAAGGAATCTAGTAGAATATTCTAAATAGAATAGAATGGAGTAGAATATTCTAGAATAGAATATAATGGAGTAGAAGGGAGTAGAATATTCTAGAATAGAATAGAATAGAATGGAGTAGAATAATCTAGAATAGAATGGAATAGAATGGAGTAGAATAATCTAGAATAGAATAGAATGGAGGCAAATATTCTAGAATAGAAGAGAATAGAATAGAATGGAGTAGAATAATCTAGAATAGAAAGGAATAGAACGGAGTAGAATATTCTAGAATAGAGTATAATGGAGTAGAATATTCTAGAAAAGAATAGAGTAGAATATTCAAGAATAGAATGGAATAAAATACAATAGTAGTAGAATATTCTAGAATAGAATAGAATGGAGTAGAATAATCTAGAATAGAATTGAGTAGAACGGAGTAGAATATTATAGAATAGAATAGAATGGAGTAGAATGGAGTAGAATATTCTAGAATAGAATAGAATAGAATGGAATGGAGAAGAATAATCGAGAATAGAATGGAATAGAATGGAGTAGAATATTCTAGAATAGAATAGAATATAGTAGAATGGGGTAGAATATTCTAGAATAGAATAGAATGGAGTAGAATATTCTAGAATAGAATAGAATGGAGTAGAATATTCTAGAATAGAATAGAATGGAGGAGAATGGAGTAGAATATTCTAGAATAGAAGAGAATAGAATGGAATGGAGTAGAATAATCTAGAATAGAATGGAATAGAATATTCTAGAATAGAATAGAATGGAGTAGAATGGGGTAGAATATTCTAGAATAGAATAGAATAGAATAGAATGGAGTAGAAAAATTTGGAGTGGAATGGAATAGAATGGAGTAGAATATTCTAAAATAGAATTAAATAGAATAGAATGGAGTAGAATATTCTAGAATAGAATAGAATGGAGTAAAATATTCTAGTATAGAATAGAATGGAGTAGAACATTCTAGAATAGAATAGAATGCAGTAGAACATTCTAGAATAGAATAGAATGGAGTAGAATGGAGAATAATATTCTAAAAAGGAATAGAATAGAATAGTATAGAAGAGAATGGAGTAGAACATAATAGAATGGAATGGAATAGAATGGAGTAGGGTACTCAGGAATAGAGTGGAATGGAATAGAATGGAGTAGAATATTCTAGGATAGAATAGAATAGAATGGAGTAGAATATTCTAGAATGGAATAGACTAGGAGTAAAATATTCTAGAATCGAATATAATGTAATGGAATGGAATGGAGAGGAATATATGGAATAGAATAGAATGGAGTAGAATATTCTACAATAGAATAGAATGGAGTAGAATAGAGTAGAATAGAATAGGTGTAGAATATTCTAGAATAGAATGGAATGGAATTGAGTAGGATACTCTAGAATAGAAGAGAATCAAATAGAATAGAAGAGAATAGAATGGAATGGAGTAGAATATTAAGGAATCGAATCGAATAGAGTAGAAAGACGTAGAATATTCTAGAATAAAATGGAATCAAATCGAATCGAATCGAATCCAATAGAATAGGATAGGAAAGAGGAAAATGGAGGAGAATATTCGAGAATGGAGTAGAATAGAATGGAGTAGAATATTCCAGAATATTGTAGAATAGAATGGAATAGAATGGAATAGAATGGAGTAGAATATTCTAGAAGAGATTAGAATGGAGTAGAATATTCTAGAATAGAATGGAATAGAATGGAGTAGAATATTCTATAATAGAATAGAATGGAGTAGAATATTCTAGAATAGAATAGAATAGAATGGAATCGAATGGAGTAGAATATTCTAGAATAGAATGGGTTGGAGTAGAATATTCCAGAATATTCAAGAATAGAATAGATTGGAGTAGAATATTCAAGAATAGAATAGAATAGAATGGAATGGAATGGGGTAGAACATTCTAGAATAGAATAGAATAGAATAGAGTAGAATATGCTAGAATAGAATAGAATGCAGTAGAATCAAGTAGAATATTATAGAATAGAATAGAATAGAATGTAGTAGAACATTCTAGAATGGAATGGAATAGAGTGGCATAGAATAGAATAGAATGTAGTAGAATATTCTAGAATAGAATGGAATAGAATGGAGTAGATTATTCCAGAATATTCCAGAATAGAATGGAATAGAATAGAATAGAATGGAGTAGAATATTCTAGAATAGAATAGAATGGAGTAGAATATTCTAGAATAGAATAGAATAGAATGTAGTAGAATAATCTAGAATAGAATGGAATAGAGTGGAGTAGAAAATTCTAGAATAGAATAGAATGGAGTAGAAAGGAGAAGAATATTCTAGAATAGAAGAGTATAGAATAGAATGGAGTAGAATAATCTATAATAGAATGGAATAGAATGGAGTAGAAAATTCTAGAATATAGTATTATGGAGTAGAATATTCTAGCATCAAATGGAGTAGAATATTCAAGAATAGAATGGAATAGAATACAATAGGAGTAGAATATTCTAGAATAGAATAGAATGGAGTAAAATGGAGTAGAATATTCTAGAATAGATTAGAATAGAATGGAATGGAGAAGAATAATCTAGAATAGAATTGAGGAGAATATTCTAGAATAGAATAGACTGGAGTAGAATATTGTAGATTAGAATAGACTAGAATAGAATATTCTAGAATGTTATAGAATGGAGTAAATGGCGTAGAATATTCTAGAATAGAATAGAATTGAAAAGAATGGAGAATATTCAAGAATAGAATGGAAGAGAATGTAGTAGGATATTATAGAATAGAATGGAATAGAATAGAATACAATGGAATAGAATATTCTAGAATAGAATAGAATGGAGTAGAATGGGGTAGAATAATCGAGAATAGAATGGAATAGAATGGAGTAGAATATTGTAGAATAGAAAAGAATGGAGTAGAATGGAGTAGAATATTCTAGAATAGAAGAGAATAGAATAGATGGGGTAGAATATTGTAGAATACAATGGAATAGAATGAAGTAGGATATTCTAGAATAGAATATAATAGAATAGATTGTAGAAGAATATTCTAGAATAAAATGGAATAGGAGAGAATAGGAGTAGAACATTCCAGCATAGAATTGAATAGAATAGAATGGAGTAGAATATTCTAGAATGGAATGGAATAGAATAGAATGGAGTAGAATATTCTAGAATAGAATAGAATGGAGTAGAATATTCTAGAATAGAATAGAATGGAGTAGAATGGCGTAGAATATTCTAGAAATGAATAGAAGAGAATGGAGTAGAATATTCTAGAGTGGAAAGGAATAGAAAGGAGTAGGAAATTCTAGAATAGAATGGAAAAGTATACAATGGAGTAGAATATTCTAGAATAGAATGGAATAGAATGGAGTAGAGTGTTCCAGAATATTCTACAATAGAATGGAATAGCATAGAAAGGAGTAGAATATTCTAGAATAGAATAGAATGGAGTAGAATATTCTAGAATAGAATGGAATAGAATGGAATGGAATGGAATGGAGTAGAATATTCTAGAAGAGAATAGAATGGAATGAAATGGAATGGAATGGAGTAGAATATTCTAGAATAGAAAAGAATGGCGAAGAATATTCTAGAAGAGAATAGAATGGAGTAGAATATTCTGGAATATAATAGAATATAATAGAATAGAATTGAGTAGAATATGCTAGAATGGAATGAAATAGAATGGAGTAGAATATTCTAGAATAGATTAGAATGCAATAGAATGGAGTAGAATATTCTAGAATAGAATAGACTAGAATGGAATGGAATGGAGTAGAAAATTTTGGAATAGAATGGATTGGCGTAGAATATTATAGAATAGAATAAAATGGAGCAGAATATTGTAGGATAGAATAGAATAAAATGGAATGGAATGGAGTAGATTATTCTAGAATAGAAGAGAATGGAGTAGAATATTGTAGAATAGAATAGAATGGAGTAGAATTGAGTAGAATATAATAGAATAGAAGAGAATGGAGTAGAATATTCTAGAATAGAAAGGATTGGATTAAAATATTCTAGAATAGATTAGAATATAACAGAAAGGAGTAGAATATTCTAGAATAGAATGGAATGGTATGGAATGCAATGCAATGGAATGGAATAGAATATTCTAGAATAGAATAGAATGGATTAGAATACTCTAGCATAGAAAGGAATGGAGTAGAATAGAGTGGAATATTCTAGAATAGAATAGAATAGAATAGAATAGAATGGAGTAGAATATTCTAGAAAGGAATGGAATAGAATGGAGTAGGATATTCTAGAATACAATAGAATAGAATGGAGTCGAATAATCTGGAATGGAATGGAATAGCATGGAGTAGAATAGATTGGAGTAGAATATTCGAGAATTGAATGGAATAGAATGGAGTAGAGTGTTCCAGAATATTCTAGAATAGAATGGAATAGAATAGAATGGAGTAGAATATTCTAGAATAGAATAGAATGGAGTAGAATATTCTGGAATAGAATGGAATAGAATGGAATGGAATGGAATGGAATGGAGTAGAATATTCTAGAAGAGAATAGAATGGAATGGAATGGAGTGGAGTAGAATATTCTAGAATAGAATAGAATGGAAAAGAATATTCTAGAAGAGAATAGAATGTCGTAGAATATTCTAGAATAGAATAGAGTAGAATGGAGTAGAATATTCTAGAATAGAATAGAATGGAGTAGAATATTCTAGAATGGAATGGAATAGAATGGAATAGAATAGAATGGAGTAGAATATTCTAGAATAGAATAGATTGGAGTAGATTATTCTAGAATAGAACAGAATAGAATGGAGTAGAACATTGTAGAATAGAATGGAATAGAATAGAATAGGAGTGGAATATTCTAGAATAGAATAGAATGGAGTAGAATATTCTAGAATAGAAGAGAATGGAATGGATGGCATTATAATATTCTAGAATACAATAGATTGGAGTAGAATATTCCAGAATAGAATAGAATAGAATAGAATGGTGTAGAATATTCTAGAATAGAATAGAATGGAATGGAATGGAGTAGAATATTCTAGAATAGAATAGAATGGAGAAGAATATTCTAGAAGAGAATAGAATGTAGTAGAATATTCTAGAATAGAATAGAGTAGAATGGAGTAGAATATTCTAGAATGGAATGGAATAGAATGGAATAGAATAGAATGGAGTAGAATATTCTAGAAGAGAATGGAATTGAATAGCAAATTCTAGAATAGAATAGAATGGAGTAGAATGGGGTAGAATATTCTAGAAGAGAATGGAATTGAATAGCAAATTCTAGAATAGAATAGAATGGAGTAGAATGGGGTAGAATATTGTAGAATAAAATAGAGAATATCCTACTCCATTCCATTCTATTCTAGAATATTCTACTCCTATCTATTCTATTCTAGAATATTCTACTACATTCCATTCCACTCTAATCTATTCTGAATATTCTACTCCATTCTATTCTATTCTTGAATATTATACTCCATTCTATTCTCTTCTAGAATATTCTACTCCATTCCATTCCATTCTATTCTATTCTAGAATATTCTACACCATTCTATTCTATTCTATTCTATTCTGGAATATTCTACTCCAATCTATTGTATTCTAGAATATTATAATGCCATCCATTCCATTCTCTTCTATTCTAGAATATGCTACTCCATTCTATTCTATTCTAGAATATTCCACTCCTATTCTATTCTATTCCATTCTATTCTACAATGTTCTACTCCATTCTATTCTGTTCTATTCTAGAATAATCTACTCCAATCTATTCTATTCTAGAATGTTCTACTCCATTTCATTCCATTCTATTCTATTCTAGAATATTCGACACCATTCTATTCTATTCTATTCTAGAATATTCTACTCCATTCTATTCTATTCTGTTTGATTTGATTATATTTGATTCAATTTTATTCAACTATATTCTACTCTATTCGATTCGATTCCATTATATTCTACTCCATTCCATTCTATTCTATTCTATTCTAGAACAGTCCACTCCATTCTATTCTATTCTAGAATATTCTACTCCATTCTATTCTATTCTATTCTATTCTAGAATATTCTACTCAAATCTATTCTATTTTATTCTATTCTAGAAAATTCCACTCCATTCTATTCCCTTCTATTCTATTCTAGAATATCCTACTCAATTCCATTCTATCCTTTTCTATTCTAGAATATTCTACTCCAATCTATTCTACTCTAGAATATTCTACTCCATTCCATTCCATTTTATTCTATTCTAATCTAGAATATTCTACTCCATTCTATTCTATTATATAATATTCTATTCCATTCTATTCTATTCTATTCCATTCTATTCTAGAATATTCTGGAATATTCTACTCCATTCTATTCCATTCTATTCTAGAATATTCTACTCCATTCTATTATTTTCTATTCTGTGTGATTCGATTCGATTCTATTCGATTGGATTTGATTCCATTTTATTCTACAATATTCTACTCATTGTGCTTCTATTCGATTCAATTCCACTATATTCTACTTCATTCAATTCTATTCTATTCTATTTCATTCTCTTCTAATCTAGAATATCATACTCTATTCTATTACATTCTATTCTAGAATATTCTACTCCATTGAATTCTATTCTATTCTATTCTATTCTAGAATATTCTACTCCATTGTACTACATTCTATTCTATTCTGGAATATTTTACTCCATTCTATTCGATTCTAGAATATTGTACTCCATTCCATTTTATTCCATTCCATTCTATTCTAGAATATTCTACACCTATTCTATTCTATTCTAGAATATTCTACTCCATTCCATTCTATACTATTCTGGTATAATCTATTCTATTCAACAATATTCTACTCCAATCTATTCTATTCAATTCTATTTTAGAATACTCTACTCCATTCTATTCTATTCTAGAATATTGTAGAATATTCTACTCCAATCTGTTCTATTCCAGAATATTGTACTCCATTCTATTCTATTCTACAATATTCTACTCCATTCTATTCTATTCTACAATATTCTAGAATATTCTACTACAATCTATTCTATTCTATTCAAGAATATTCTACTCCATTCAATTCTATTCTAGAATATTCTAGAATATTCTACTCCAATCTATTCTATTCTAGAATATTCTACTCCATTCTACTCTATTCTAGAATATTCTACTCCATTCCATTCCATTCCATTCCATTCCATTCTATTCTACAATATTCTACTCCTTTATTTTCTATTCTATTCTATTCTATTCTAGAATATTCTACTCCAGTCCACTCTATTCTAGAATATTCTACTCCATTCCATTCCATTTTATTATCTTCTATTCTAGAATATTCTACTCCATTCAATTCTATTCTAGAATATTCTAGAATATTCTACTCCAATCTATTCTATTCTAGAATATTCTACTCCATTCTATTATCTTCTCTTCTATTCTAGAATATCCTACTCCATTCCATTCTATTCTGTTCTATTCTGGAATATTCTACTCCAATCTATTCTATTCTAGAATATTCTACTCCATTCTATTCTATTCTATTCCATTCTATTCTAGAATATTCTGTAATATTCTACTCCATTCTATTCCATTCTATTCCAAAATATTCTACTCCATTCTATACTCTTTGATTCGATTCGATTCTATTCGATTCGATTTGATTCCATTTTATTCTACAATATTCTACTCCATTCTACTATATTCGATTCGATTCCACTATATTGTACTCGATTCAATTCTATTCAATTCTATTCTATTTCATTCTCTTGTATTCTAGAATATCCTACACCATTCTATTACATTCTATTCTAGAATATTCTACTCCATTGAATTTTATTTTATTCTATTCTAGAATATTCTCCTCCATTCTACTCCACTCTATTCTATTCTGGAATATTCTACTTCATTGTATTCGATTCTAGAATGTTCTACTCCATTCCCTTTTATTCCATTCCATTCTATTCTAGAATATTCTACACCTATTCTATTTTATTCTATTGTAGAATATTCTACTCAATTCTATTCTCTTCTATTCTTGAATATTCTACTCCATTCCATTCTATTCTATTCTGGAATAATCTACTCCATTCTATTCTATTCTCGGATATTCTGGAATATTCTACTCCATTATATTCCATTCTATTCTAGAATATTCTACTCCATTCTATTCTAAAATAACCTACTCAATTCTATTCCACTCTATTATAGAATATTCTACTCCATTCCATTCTATTCTTCTATTCTATTCTAGAATATTCTGGAATATGCGACTCCATTCTATTCCATTCTATTCTGTTCTAGCAAGTTCTACTCCATTCTATTATATTCTACTCTATTCTAGATTATCCTACTCAATTCTATTCTATTTTATTCTAGAATATTCTACTCCATTCTATTCTAGAATATTTTACTCCATTCTACTCTATTCTACTCTATTCTATTCGATTTGATTTGATTCCATTTTATTATATAATATTCTACTCCATTCTCCTCTATTCGATTCGATTCCAGAATACTCTGCTCCATTGAATTCTATTCTATTCTATTCTATTTGATTACCTTCTATTCTATAATATCCTACTCCATGCTATTCCATTCTATTCTAGAATATTCTACTCCATTGTATTCTATGCTCCTCTATTCTAGAATATTATAGTCCATTCTACTCCCTTCTATTCTATTTTAGAATATTCTACGCCATTCCATTGTATTCTATTCTGGAATATTCTACTCCATTCTATTCTATTCTAGAATATTCTACTCCAACATATTCTAATCTAGAATATTCTACTCCCTTTAATTCCATTCCATACCATTTTATTCTAGAATATTCTACTGCTATTCTATTATATTCCATTCTATTCTAGAATATTCTATTCCATTCTATTCTAGAATATTCTACCTCATTCCTTTCTATCCACTTCTGGATTATTCTACTCCAGTCCATTCTATTCTATTCTGAAATATTCTACTCCATTCTACTGTATTCGATTCTATTCTAGAATATTCGACTCCATTCTTCTATTCTATTCTACTCTATTCTATTTTAGAATACTCTACTCATTCTATACTATTCTAGAATATTCTACTCCATTCAATTCTATTCAATTCCATTCTATTCTAGGATATTCTGGAATATTCTACTCCATTCTATTCCATTCTATTCTAGAATATTGTACTCCATTCTATTCTATTCCATCCTATTCTAGAAGATCCTACTCCATTCTATTCCATTCTATTCTAGAATATCCTACTGCATTCTATGCGATTCTATTCTAGAATATTCTACTCCATTCTATTCTATTCAATTCTATTCTAGAATATTCTACTCCACTCTACTCCATTCTATTTTATAATATTCTACTCCATTCTATTCTATTCTAGCATATTCTACTCCATTCTATAAAATTCTAGAATATTCTACACCATTCCATTCTATTCTATTCTATTCTAGAATATTCTACTAAATCCTATTCTATTCTAGAATATTCTAATCCTATTCTATTCTGTTCCATTCTATTCTATTCTATTCTAGAATATTCTACTCCAATCTATTCTATTCTATTCTCTTCTAGAATATTCTACCCCAATATATTCTATTCTAGAATATTCTACTCCATTCCATTCCATTCTATTCTATTCTATTCTAGATTATTCTACTCCATTCTTCTATTCTATTCTACTCTATTCTATTTTACAATATTCTACTCCATTCCATTCTATTCTAGAATGTTCTACTTTATTGTATTCTATACTATTCCATTCTATTCTAGGATATTCTGGAATACTCTACTCCACTCTATTCCATTCTATTCTAGAATATTTTACTCTATTCTATTCCTTTCTATTCTAGGATATTCTGGAATACTCTACTCCATTCTATTCCAATCTATTCTAGAATATTGTACTCCATTTTATTCTATTCTATTCCATTCTATTCTAGAATATCCTACTCCAATCTATTCCCTACAATTCTAGAATATTCTATTCCGTTGTATTCTATTCTATTCCATTCTAGTCTAGAATATCCTACTCCATTATATTCGAATCTATTCAAGAATATTCTAATCCATTCTATTTTATTCTATTCTATTCTAGACTATTCTACGCCGCTCTACTCGATTCTATTCTATTGCAGAATATTGTTCTCCATTCTACTCTAATCTAGAGTATTCTACTATATTCTATTCTATTCTAGAATATTCTACTCGATTCCATTCCATTCCATTCCATTCGATTCTAGAATAGTGAACTCTATTCTATTCTATTCTATTCTAGAACATTCTAATCCTTTGCATTCTATTCTATTCTATTCTAGAATATATTACTCAATTCCGTTTTATTCTATTCTGGAATATTCTATTCCATTCTGTTCTATTCTAGAATATTCTACTCCCTTCTATTCTGTTCGAGAATATTTTACTCCAATCTATTCTAATCAAGAATATTCTACTCCATTCTATTCTATTCTATTCCATTCTATTCTAGAATATTCTGGAATATTCTACTCCATTGTATTCAATTCTATTCTAGAATATTCTACTCGATTCTATTCTATTTTATTCGTTTCGATTCAATCTATTCGATTCGATTTGATTCCATTTTATTCTAGAATATTCTACTCCATTCTACTTTATTCGATTTGATTCCAGAATATTCTACCCCATTCCATTCAATTCTATTCTATTCGATTTGATTCTCTTTAATTCTAGAATATCCTACTCCATTCCATTCCATTGTATTCTAGAATATTATACTGCTATTCTATTCTATTCAATTCTAGAATATTCTACTCCATTCAATTCCATTCCACTCTATTCTAGAATATTCTACTCCTATTCTATTCTATTCTAGAATATTCTACTCCATTCCATTCTATTCTATTCTGCAATATTCTAATCCAGTCCATTCTATTCTATTCAGGAATACTCTACTCCATTATATTCTAATCTATTCTTGAATATTCTACTCCATTCTATTCTATTCTAGAATATTCTACTCCATTCTATTCTATTCTAGAATATTCTGGTATATTCTACTCCATTATAATCCATTCTACTCTGGAATATTCTACTCCATTCTATTCTGCTCTATTCTTTTCTAGAATATTCTACTTCATTCTATTTTATTCTATTCTAGAATATTCTACTCCATTCTATTGTATTCTATTCTAGAATATTCTACTCCATTCTATTGTATTCTATTCTAGAATATCCTACTCCATTCCATTCTATTCTATTCTATTCTAGAATATTCTACTCCATTCTATTCTATTCTAGAATATTCTGGTATATTCTACTCCATTATAATCCATTCTACTCTGGAATATTCTACTCCATTCTATTCTGCTCTATTCTTTTCTAGAATATTCTACTTCATTCTATTTTATTCTATTCTAGAATATTCTACTCCATTCTATTGTATTCTATTCTAGAATATTCTACTCCATTCTATTGTATTCTATTCTAGAATATCCTACTCCATTCCATTCTATTCTATTCTATTCTAGAATATTCTACTCCATTCTATTCTATTCTCGAATATTCTACTCTAATCTATTATATTCTAGTATTCTACACAATTCCATTCCCTTCTATTCTATTCTATTCTAGAATATTCTACTCCATTCTATTTTACTCTATGATCTACTCCATTCCATTCCATTCCATTCCATTCTATTCTAGAATATTGTACTCCATTCCCTTCCATTCAAGCTAATTACACAGAGGAAAGGATAATGTACTGGGAACTCCTCAGAAGAATCTGATTTGTGGTGAGGGGAGAGAGATAAAAGCTCATTTAGGAACGACATGAACATGCTACGTAGGTAGCTGTTTATCAGTAAATATCTCCACTGAGATTAAGAAAAGCAGTAGCTTAATAAATTAAGTACTTCCTGGTATGGTTACTGTAGTGGTAACTCCCCCAAAGAATCTGGATTGTGGTGAGGGAACAGAGAAAAAAGCTCATTTAGGGTCTGCACTTACGAAGTGGGTAGGCAGCAGTATATAAGGGAGTAAACCTTCTGAGAATAAAAACAGCTGGAGCTTGTTAAGGTAATTACACAGGGGAAAGGATAATGTACTGGGAACTCCTCAGAAGAATCTGATTTGTGGTAATGGGAGAGAGATAAAAGCTCATTTAGGAACGACATGAACATGCTGCATAGGTAGCTGTTTATCAGTAAATATCTCCACTGATTAAGAAAAGCAGTAGCTTAATAAATTAAGTACTTCCTGGTATGGTTACTGTACTGGTAACTCCCCAAAAGAATCTGGATTGTGGTGAGGGAACAGAGAAAAATGCTCATTTAGGACCTGCACTTATGAAGGGGGTAGGCAGCTGTATATCAGGGAGTAAACCTACTGAGAATAAAAACAGCTGGAGCTTGTTAAGGTAATTACACAGGGGAAAGGATAATGTACTGGGAACTCCTCAGAAGAATCTGATTTGTGGTGAGGGGAGAGAGATAAAAGCTCATTTAGGAACGACATGAACATGCTGCGTAGGTAGCTGTTTATCAGTAAATATCTCCACTGAGATTAAGAAAAGCAGTAGCTTAATAAATTAAGTCCTTCCTGGTATGGTTACTGTACTGGAAACTCCACAAAAGAATCTTGATTGTGGTGAGGGAACAGAGAAAAAAGCTCATTTAGGACCTGCACTTACGAAGGGGGTAGGCAGCAGTATATCAGGGAGTAAACCTTCTGAGAATAAAAACAGCTGGAGCTTGTTAAGGTAATTACACAGGGGAAAGGATAATGTACTGGGAACTCCTCAGAAGAATCTGATTTGTGGTGAGGGGGAGAGATAAAAGCTCATTTAGGAACGACATGAACATGCTGCATAGGTAGCTGTTTATCAGTAAATATCTCCACTGAGATTAAGAAAAGCAGTAGCTTAATAAATTAAGTACTTCCTGGTATGGTTACTGTACTGGTAACTCCCCAAAAGAATCTGGATTGTGGTGAGGGAACAGAGAAAAAAGCTCATTTAGGACCTGCACTTACGAAGGGGGTAGGCAGCTGTATATCAGGGAGTAAACCTTCTGAGAATAAAAACAGCTGGAGCTTGTTAAGGTAATTACACAGGGGAAAGGATAATGTACTGGGAACTGCTAAGAAGAATCTGATTTGTGGTGAGGGGGAGAGATAAAAGCTCATTTAGGAACGACATGAACATGCTGCGTAGGAAGCTGTTTATCAGTAAATATCTCCACTGAGATTAAGAAAAGCAGTAGCTTAATAAATTAAGTACTTCCTGGTATGGTTACTGTACTGGTAACTCCCCAAAAGAATCTGGATTGTGGTGAGGGAACAGAGAAAAAAGCTCATTTAGGACCTGCACTTACGAAGGGGGTAGGCAGCTGTATATAAGGGAGTATCCCTTCTGAGAATAAAAACAGCAGGAGCTTGTTAAGGTAATTACACAGGGGAAAGGATAATGTACTGGGAACTCCTCAGAAGAATCTGATTTGTGGTGAGGGGAGAGAGATAAAAGGTCATTTAGGAACGACATGAAAATGCTGCATAGGTAGCTGTTTATCAGTAAATATCTCCACTGAGATTAAGAAAAGCAGTAGCATAATAAATTAAGTCCTTCCTGGTATGGTTACTGTACTGGTAACTCCACAAAAGAATCTTGATTGTGGTGAGGGAACAGAGAAAAAAGCTCATTTAGGACCTGCACTTACGAAGGGGGTAGGCAGCTGTATATCAGGGAGTAAACCTTCTGAGAATAAAAACAGCTGGAGCTTGTTGAGGTAATTACACAGGGGAAAGGATAATGGACTGGGAACTCCTCAGAAGAATCTGATTTGTGGGGAGGGGAGAGAGATAAAAGCTCATTTAGGAACGACATGAACATGCTGCGTAGTTAGCTGTTTATCAGTAAATATCTCCACTGAGATTAAGAAAAGCAGTAGCTTAATAATTTAAGTACTTCCTCATATGGTTACTGTACTGGTAACTCCCCAAAAGAATCTGGAGTGTGGTGAGGGAACAGAGAAAAAAGCTCATTTAGGACCTGCAATTACGAAGGGGGTAGGCAGCTGTATATAAGGGAGTAAACCTTCTGAGAATAAAAACAGCTGGAGCTTGTTAAGGTAATTACACAGGGGAAAGGATAATGTACTGGGAACTCCTCAGAAGAATCTGATTTGTGGTGAGGGTCGAGAGACAAAAGTTCATTTAGGAACGACATGAACATGCTGCATAGGTAGCTGTTTATCAGTAAACATCTCCACTGAGATTAAGAAAAGCAGTAGCTTAATAAATTAAGTACTTCCTGGTATGGTTACTGTACAGGTAAATTCCCAAAAGAATCTGGATTGTGGTGAGGGAACAGAGAAAAAAGCTCATTCAGGACCTGCACTTACGAAGGGGGTAGGCAGCTGTATGTCAGGGATTATCCCTTCTGAGAATAAAAACAGCTGGAGCTTGTTAAGGTAATTACACAGGGGAAAGGATAATGTACTGGGAACTCCTCAGAAGAATCTGATTTGTGGTAAGGGGAGAGAGATAAAAGCTCATTTAGGAACGACATGAACATGCTGCGTACGTAGCTGTTTATCAGTAAATATCTCCACTGAGATTAAGAAAAGCAGTAGCTTTATAAATTAAGTACTTCCTTGTATGGTTACTGTACTGGTAACTCCCCAAAAGAATCTGGATTGTGGTGAGGGAACAGAGAAAAAAGCTCATTTAAGACCTGCACTTACGAAGGGGGTAGGCAACTGTATATAAGGGAGTATCCCTTCTGAGAATAAAAACAGCAGGAGCTTGTTAAGGTAATTACACAGGGGAAAGGATAATGTACTGGGAACTCCTCAGAAGAATCTGATTTGTGGTGAGGGGAGAGAGATAAAAGGTCATTTAGGAACGACATGAAAATGCTGCGTAGGTAGCTGTTTATCAGTAAATATCTCCACTGAGATTAAGAAAAGCAGTAGCTTAATAAATTAAGTACTTCCTGGTATGGTTACTGTACTGGTAACTCCCCAAAAGAATCTGGATTGTGGTGAGGGAACAGAGAAAAAAGCTCATTTAGGACCTGCACTTACGAAGGGGGTAGGCAGCTGTATATAAGGGAGTATCCCTTCTGAGAATAAAAACAGCAGGAGCTTGTTAAGGTAATTACACAGGGGAAAGGATAATGTACTGGGAACTCCTCAGAAGAATCTGATTTGTGGTGAGGGGAGAGAGATAAAAGGTCATTTAGGAACGACATGAAAATGCTGCATAGGTAGCTGTTTATCAGTAAATATCTCCACTGAGATTAAGAAAAGCAGTAGCATAATAAATTAAGTCCTTCCTGGTATGGTTACTGTACTGGTAACTCCACAAAAGAATCTTGATTGTGGTGAGGGAACAGAGAAAAAAGCTCATTTAGGACCTGCACTTACGAAGGGGGTAGGCAGCTGTATATCAGGGAGTAAACCTTCTGAGAATAAAAACAGCTGGAGCTTGTTGAGGTAATTACACAGGGGAAAGGATAATGGACTGGGAACTCCTCAGAAGAATCTGATTTGTGGGGAGGGGAGAGAGATAAAAGCTCATTTAGGAACGACATGAACATGCTGCGTAGTTAGCTGTTTATCAGTAAATATCTCCACTGAGATTAAGAAAAGCAGTAGCTTAATAATTTAAGTACTTCCTCATATGGTTACTGTACTGGTAACTCCCCAAAAGAATCTGGAGTGTGGTGAGGGAACAGAGAAAAAAGCTCATTTAGGACCTGCAATTACGAAGGGGGTAGGCAGCTGTATATAAGGGAGTAAACCTTCTGAGAATAAAAACAGCTGGAGCTTGTTAAGGTAATAACACAGGGGAAAGGATAATGTACTGGGAACTCCTCAGAAGAATCTGATTTGTGGTGAGGGTCGAGAGACAAAAGTTCATTTAGGAACGACATGAACATGCTGCATAGGTAGCTGTTTATCAGTAAACATCTCCACTGAGATTAAGAAAAGCAGTAGCTTAATAAATTAAGTACTTCCTGGTATGGTTACTGTACAGGTAAATTCCCAAAAGAATCTGGATTGTGGTGAGGGAACAGAGAAAAAAGCTCATTCAGGACCTGCACTTACGAAGGGGGTAGGCAGCTGTATGTCAGGGATTATCCCTTCTGAGAATAAAAACAGCTGGAGCTTGTTAAGGTAATTACACAGGGGAAAGGATAATGTACTGGGAACTCCTCAGAAGAATCTGATTTGTGGTAAGGGGAGAGAGATAAAAGCTCATTTAGGAAAGACATGAACATGCTGCGTACGTAGCTGTTTATCAGTAAATATCTCCACTGAGATTAAGAAAAGCAGTAGCTTTATAAATTAAGTACTTCCTTGTATGGTTACTGTACTGGTAACTCCCCAAAAGAATCTGGATTGTGGTGAGGGAACAGAGAAAAAAGCTCATTTAAGACCTGCACTTACGAAGGGGGTAGGCAACTGTATATAAGGGAGTATCCCTTCTGAGAATAAAAACAGCAGGAGCTTGTTAAGGTAATTACACAGGGGAAACGATAATGTACTGGGAACTCCTCAGAAGAATCTGATTTGTGGTGAGGGGAGAGAGATAAAAGGTCATTTAGGAACGACATGAAAATGCTGCGTAGGTAGCTGTTTATCAGTAAATATATCCACTGAGATTAAGAAAAGCAGTAGCTTAATAAATTAAGTACTTCCTGGTATGGTTACTGTACAGGTAACTCCCCAAAAGAATCTGGATTGTGGTGAGGGAACAGAGAAAAAAGCTCATTTAGGACCTGCACTTACGAATGGGGTAGGCAGCTGTATATCAGGGAGTAAACCTTCTGAGAATAAAAACTGCTGTAGCTTGTTAAGGTAATTACACAGGGGAAAGGATAATGTACTGGGAACTCCTCAGAAGAATCTGATTTGTGGGGAGGGGAGAGAGATAAAAGCTCATTTAGGAACGACATGAACATGCTGCGTAGGTAGCAGTTTTTCAGTAAATATCTCCAATGAGATTAAGAAAAGCAGTAGCTTAATAAATTAAGTACTTCCTTGTATGGTTACTGTACTGGTAACTCCCCAAAAGAATCTGGATTGTGGTGAGGGAACAGAGAAAAAAGCTCATTTAGGACCTGCACTTACGAATGGGGTAGGCAGCTGTATATCAGGGAGTAAACCTTCTGAGAATAAAAACAGCTGGAGCTTGTTAAGGTAATTACACAGGGGAAAGGATAATGTAATGGGAAGTCCTCAGAAGAATCTGATTTGTGGTGAGGGGAGAGAGACAAAAGCTCATTTAGGAACGACATGAACATGCTGCGTAGGTAGATGTTTATCAGTAAACATCTCCACTGAGATTAAGAAAAGCAGTAGCTTAATAAATTAAGTACTTCCTGGTATGGTTACTGTACTGGTAACTCCCCAAAAGAATCTGGATTGTGGTGAGGGAACAGAGAAAAAAGCTCATTTAGGACCTGCACTTACGAAGGGGGTAGGCAGCTGTATATCAGGTAGTAAACATTCTGAGAACAAAAACAGGTGGAGCTTGTTAAGGTAATTACACAGGGGAAAGGATAATGTACTGGGAACTCCTCAGAAGAATCTGATTTTTGATGAGGGGAGAGAGATAAAAGCTCATTTAGGAACGACATGAACATGCTGCGTAGGTAGCTGTTTATCAGTAAATATCTCCACTGAGATTAAGAAAAGCAGTAGCTTAATAAATTAAGTACTTCCTGGTATGGTTACTGTACTGGTAACTCCCCAAAAGAATCTGGATTGTGGTGAGGGAACAGAGAAAAAAGCTCATTTAGGACCTGCACTTACGAAGGGGGTAGGCAGCTGTATATCAGGGAGTAAACCTTCTGAGAATCAAAACAGCTGGAGCTTGTTAAGGTAATTACACAGGGGAAAGGATAATGTACTGGGAACTCCTCAGAAGAATCTGATTTGTGGTGAGGGGGAGACATAAAAGCTCATTTAGGAACGACATGAACATGCTGCGTAGGTAGCTGTTTATCAGTAAATATCTCCACTGAGATTAAGAAAAGCAGTAGCTTAATAAATTTAGTATTTCCTGGTATGGTTACTGTACTGGCAACTCCCCAAAAGAATCTGGATTGTGGTGAGGGAACAGAGAAAAAAGGTCATTTAGGACCTGCACTTACGAAGGGGGTAGGCAGCTGTATATCAGGGAGTAAACTTCTGAGAATAAAAACAGCTGGAGCTTGTTAAGGTAATTACACAGGGGAAAGGATAATGTACTGGGAACTCCTCAGAAGAATCTGATTTGTGGTGAGGGGAGAGAGATAAAAGCTCATTTAGGAACGACATGAACATGGTGCATAGGTAGCTGTTTATCAGTAAATATCTCCACTGAGATTAAGAAAAGCAGTAGCTTAATAAATTAAGTACTTCCTGCTATGGTTACTGTACTGGTAACTCCCCAAAAGAATCTGGATTGTGGTGAGGGAACAGAGAAAAAAAGCTCATTTAGGACCTGCACTTACGAAGGGGATAGGCAGCTGTATATCAGGGAGTAAACCTTCTGAGAATAAAAACAGCTGGAGCTTGTTAAGGTAATTACACAGGGGAAAGGATAATGTACTGGGAACTCCTAAGAAGAATCTGATTTGTGGTGAGGGGAGAGAGACAAAAGCTCATTTAGGAACGACATGAACATGCTGCGTAGGTAGCTGTTTATCAGTAAACATCTCCACTGAGATTAAGAAAAGCAATAGCTTAATAAATAAAGTACTTCCTGGTATGGTTACTGTACTGGTAACTCCCCAAAAGAATCTGGATTGTGGTGAGGGAACAGAGAAAAAAGCTCATTTAGGACCTGCACTTACGGAGGGGGTAGGCAGCTGTATATCAGGGAGTAAACCTTCTTTGAACAAAAACATCTGGAGCTTGTTAAGGTAATTACACAGGGGAAAGGATAATGTACTGGGAACTTCTCAGAAGAATCTGATTTGTGGTGAGGGGAGAGAGATAAATGCTCATATAGGAAAGACATGACCACGCTGCGTAGGTAGCTGTTTATCAATAAATATCTCCACTGAGATTAAGAAAAGCAGTAGTTTAATAAGTGAAGTACTTCCTGGTATGGATACTGTACTGGTAACTCCCCAAAAGAATCTGGATTGTGGTGAGAGAACATTGAAAAAGGCTCATTTAGGACCTGCACATACGAAGGGGGTAGGCAGCTGTATATCAGGGAGTAAACCTTCTGAGAATAAAAACAGCTGGAGCTAGTTAAGGTAATTACACAGGGGAAAGGATAATGTACTGGGAACTCCTCAGAAGAATCTGATTTGTGGGGAGGGGAGAGAGATAAAAGCTCATTTAGGAAGACATGAACATGCTGCGTAGGTAGCTGTTTATCAGTAAATATCTCCACTGAGATTAAGAAAAGCAGTAGCTTAATAAATTAAGTACTTCCTGGTATGGTTACTGTACTGGTAACTCCCCAAAAGAATCTGGATTGTGGTGAGGGAACAGAGAAAAAAGCTCATTTAGGACCTGCACTTACGAAGGTGTTAGGCAGCTGTTTATCAGAGAGTATCCTTCTGAGAATAAAACAGCTGGAGATTGTTAAGGTAATTACACAGGGGAAAGGATAATGTACTGGGAACTCCTCAGAAGAATCTGATTTGTGGTGAGGGGAGAGAGATAAAAGCTCATTTAGGAACGACATGAACATGCTGCATAGGTAGCTGTTTATCAGTAAATATCTCCACTGAGATTAAGAAAAGCAGTAGCTTAATAAATTAAGTACTTCCTGGTATGGTACTGTACTGGTAACTCCAAAAGAATCTGGATTGTGGTGAGGGAACAGAGAAAAAAGCTCATTTAGGACCTGCACTTACGAAGGGGGTAGGCAGCTGTATATCAGGGAGTAAACCTTCTGAGAATAAAAACAGCTGGAGCTTGTTAAGGTAATTACACAGGGGAAAGGATAATGTACTGGGAACTCCTCAGAAGAATCTGATTTGTGGTGAGGGGAGAGAGATAAAAGCTCATTTAGGAACGACATGAACATGCTGCGTAGGTAGCTGTTTATCAGTAAATATCTCCACTGAGATTAAGAAAAGCAGTAGCTTAATAAATTAAGTACTTCCTGGTATGGTTACTGTACTGGTAACTCCCCAAAAGAATCTGGATTGTGGTGAGGGAACAGAGAAAAAAGCTCATTTAGGACCTGCACTTACGAAGGGGGTAGGCAGCTGTATATCAGGGAGTAAACCTTCTGAGAATAAAAACAGCTGGAGCTTGTTAAGGTAATTACACAGGGGAAAGGATAATGTACTGGGAACTCCTCAGAAGAATCTGATTTGTGGTGAGGGGAGAGAGATAAAAGCTCATTTAGGAACGACATGACATGCTGCGTAGGTAGCTGTTTATCAGTAAATATCTCCACTGAGATTAAGAAAAGCAGTAGCTTAATAAATTAAGTACTTCCTGGTATGGTTACTGTACTGGTAACTCCCCAAAAGAATCTGGATTGTGGTGAGGGAACAGAGAAAAAAGCTCATTTAGGACCTGCACTTACGAAGGGGGTAGGCAGCTGTATATCAGGGAGTAAACCTTCTGAGAATAAAAACAGCTGGAGCTTGTTAAGGTAATTACACAGGGGAAAGGATAATGTACTGGGAACTCCTCAGAAGAATCTGATTTGTGGTGAGGGGAGAGAGATAAAAGCTCATTTAGGAACGACATGAACATGCTGCGTAGGTAGCTGTTTATCAGTAAATATCTCCACTGAGATTAAGAAAAGCAGTAGCTTAATAAATTAAGTACTTCCTGGTATGGTTACTGTACTGGTAACTCCCCAAAAGAATCTGGATTGTGGTGAGGGAACAGAGAAAAAAGCTCATTTAGGACCTGCACTTACGAAGGGGGTAGGCAGCTGTATATCAGGGAGTATCCCTTCTGAGAATAAAAACAGCTGGAGATTTTAAGGTAATTACACAGGGGAAAGGATAATGTACTGGGAACTCCTCAGAAGAATCTGATTTGTGGTGAGGGGAGAGAGATAAAAGGTCATTTAGGAACGACATGAACATGCTGCATAGGTAGCTGTTTATCAGTAAATATCTCCACTGAGATTAAGAAAAGCAGTAGCTTAATAAATTAAGTACTTCCTGGTATGGTTACTGTACTGGTAACTCCCCAAAAGAATCTGGATTGTGGTGAGGGAACAGAGAAAAAAGCTCATTTAGGACCTGCACTTACGAAGGGGGTAGGCAGCTGTATATCAGGGAGTAAACCTTCTTTGAGAATAAAACAGCTGGAGCTTGTTAAGGTAATTACACAGGGGAAAGGATAATGTACTGGGAACTCCTCAGAAGAATCTGATTTGTGGTGAGGGGAGAGAGATAAAAGCTCATTTAGGAAAGACATGACCACGCTGCGTAGGTAGCTGTTTATCAGTAAATATCTCCACTGAGATTAAGAAAAGCAGTAGCTTAATAAATTAAGTACTTCCTGGTATGGTTACTGTACTGGTAACTCCCCAAAAGAATCTGGATTGTGGTGAGAGAACATTGAAAAAGGCTCATTTAGGACCTGCACATACGAAGGGGGTAGGCAGCTGTATATCAGGGAGTAAACCTTCTGAGAATAAAAACAGCTGGAGCTAGTTAAGGTAATTACACAGGGGAAAGGATAATGTACTGGGAACTCCTCAGAAGAATCTGATTTGTGGGGAGGGGAGAGAGATAAAATCTCATTTAGGAAGACATGAACATGCTGCGTAGGTAGCTGTTTATCAGTAAATATCTCCACTGAGATTAAGAAAAGCAGTAGCTTAATAAATTAAGTACTTCCTGGTATGGTTACTGTACTGGTAACTCCCCAAAAGAATCTGGATTGTGGTGAGGGAACAGAGAAAAAAGCTCATTTAGGACCTGCACTTACGAAGGGTTAGGCAGCTGTATATCAGAGAGTATCACTTCTGAGAATAAAACAGCTGGAGATTGTTAAGGTAATTACACAGGGGAAAGGATAATGTACTGGGAACTCCTCAGAAGAATCTGATTTGTGGTGAGGGGAGAGAGATAAAAGCTCATTTAGGAACGACAGGAACATGCTGCATAGGTAGCTGTTTATCAGTAAATATCTCCACTGAGATTAAGAAAAGAGTAGCTTAATAAATTAAGTACTTCCTGGTATGGTTACTGTACTGGTAACTCCAAAAGAATCTGGATTGTGGTGAGGGAACAGAGAAAAAAGCTCATTTAGGACCTGCACTTACGAAGGGGGTAGGCAGCTGTATATCAGGGAGTAAACCTTCTGAGAATAAAAACAGCTGGAGCTTGTTAAGGTAATTACACAGGGGAAAGGATAATGTACTGGGAACTCCTCAGAAGAATCTGATTTGTGGTGAGGGGAGAGAGATAAAAGCTCATTTAGGAACGACATGAACATGCTGCGTAGGTAGCTGTTTATCAGTAAATATCTCCACTGAGATTAAGAAAAGCAGTAGCTTAATAAATTAAGTACTTCCTGGTATGGTTACTGTACTGGTAACTCCCCAAAAGAATCTGGATTGTGGTGAGGGAACAGAGAAAAAAGCTCATTTAGGACCTGCACTTACGAAGGGGGTAGGCAGCTGTATATCAGGGAGTAAACCTTCTGAGAATAAAAACAGCTGGAGCTTTTAAGGTAATTACACAGGGGAAAGGATAATGTACTGGGAACTCCTCAGAAGAATCTGATTTGTGGTGAGGGGAGAGAGATAAAAGCTCATTTAGGAACGACATGAACATGCTGCGTAGGTAGCTGTTTATCAGTAAATATCTCCACTGAGATTAAGAAAAGCAGTAGCTTAATAAATTAAGTACTTCCTGGTATGGTTACTGTACTGGTAACTCCCCAAAAGAATCTGGATTGTGGTGAGGGAACAGAGAAAAAAGCTCATTTAGGACCTGCACTTACGAAGGGGGTAGGCAGCTGTATATCAGGGAGTAAACCTTCTGAGAATAAAACAGCTGGAGCTTGTTAAGGTAATTACACAGGGGAAAGGATAATGTACTGGGAACTCCTCAGAAGAATCTGATTTGTGGTGAGGGGAGAGAGATAAAAGCTCATTTAGGAAAGACATGACATGCTGCATAGGTAGCTGTTTATCAGTAAATATCTCCACTGAGATTAAGAAAAGCAGTAGCTTAATAAATTAAGTACTTCCTGGTATGGTTACTGTACTGGTAACTCCCCAAAAGAATCTGGATTGTGGTGAGGGAACAGAGAAAAAAGCTCATTTAGGACCTGCACTTACGAAGGGGTAGGCAGCTGTATATCAGGGAGTAAACCTTCTGAGAATAAAAACAGCTGGAGCTTGTTAAGGTAATTACACAGGGGAAAGGATAATGTACTGGGAACTCCTCAGAAGAATCTGATTTGTGGGGAGGGGAGAGAGATAAAAGCTCATTTAGGAACGACATGAACATGCTGCGTAGGTAGCTGTTTATCAGTAAATATCTCCACTGAGATTAAGAAAAGCAGTAGCTTAATAAATTAAGTACTTCCTGGTATGGTTACTGTACTGGTAACTCCCCAAAAGAATCTGGATTGTGGTGAGGGAACAGAGAAAAAAGCTCATTTAGGACCTGCACTTACGAAGGGGGTAGGCAGCTGTATATCAGAGAGTATCACCTTCTGAGAATAAAAACAGCTGGAGATTTTAAGGTAATTACACAGGGGAAAGGATAATGTACTGGGAACTCCTCAGAAGAATCTGATTTGTGGTGAGGGAGAGATAAAAGCTCATTTAGGAACGACATGAACATGCTGCATAGGTAGCTGTTTATCAGTAAATATCTCCACTGAGATTAAGAAAAGCAGTAGCTTAATAAATTAAGTACTTCCTGGTATGGTTACTGTACTGGTAACTCCCCAAAAGAATCTGGATTGTGGTGAGGGAACAGAGAAAAAAGCTCATTTAGGACCTGCACTTACGAAGGGGGTAGGCAGCTGTATATCAGGGAGTAAACCTTCTGAGAATAAAAACAGCTGGAGCTTGTTAAGGTAATTACACAGGGGAAAGGATAATGTACTGGGAACTCCTCAGAAGAATCTGATTTGTGGTGAGGGGAGAGAGATAAAAGCTCATTTAGGAACGACATGAACATGCTGCGTAGGTAGCTGTTTATCAGTAAATATCTCCACTGAGATTAAGAAAAGCAGTAGCTTAATAAATTAAGTACTTCCTGGTATGGTTACTGTACTGGTAACTCCCCAAAAGAATCTGGATTGTGGTGAGGGAACAGAGAAAAAAGCTCATTTAGGACCTGCACTTACGAAGGGGGTAGGCAGCTGTATATCAGGGAGTAAACCTTCTGAGAATAAAAACAGCTGGAGCTTGTTAAGGTAATTACACAGGGGAAAGGATAATGTACTGGGAACTCCTCAGAAGAATCTGATTTGTGGTGAGGGGAGAGATAAAAGCTCATTTAGGAACGACATGAACATGCTGCGTAGGTAGCTGTTTATCAGTAAATATCTCCACTGAGATTAAGAAAAGCAGTAGCTTAATAAATTAAGTACTTCCTGGTATGGTTACTGTACTGGTAACTCCCCAAAAGAATCTGGATTGTGGTGAGGGAACAGAGAAAAAAGCTCATTTAGGACCTGCACTTACGAAGGGGGTAGGCAGCTGTATATCAGGGAGTAAACCTTCTGAGAATAAAAACAGCTGGAGCTTGTTAAGGTAATTACACAGGGGAAAGGATAATGTACTGGGAACTCCTCAGAAGAATCTGATTTGTGGTGAGGGGAGAGAGATAAAAGCTCATTTAGGAACGACATGAACATGCTGCGTAGGTAGCTGTTTATCAGTAAATATCTCCACTGAGATTAAGAAAAGCAGTAGCTTAATAAATTAAGTACTTCCTGGTATGGTTACTGTACTGGTAACTCCCCAAAAGAATCTGGATTGTGGTGAGGGAACAGAGAAAAAAGCTCATTTAGGACCTGCACTTACGAAGGGGGTAGGCAGCTGTATATCAGGGAGTAAACCTTCTGAGAATAAAAACAGCTGGAGCTTGTTAAGGTAATTACACAGGGGAAAGGATAATGTACTGGGAACTCCTCAGAAGAATCTGATTTGTGGTGAGGGGAGAGAGATAAAAGCTCATTTAGGAACGACATGAACATGCTGCGTAGGTAGCTGTTTATCAGTAAATATCTCCACTGAGATTAAGAAAAGCAGTAGCTTAATAAATTAAGTACTTCCTGGTATGGTTACTGTACTGGTAACTCCCCAAAAGAATCTGGATTGTGGTGAGGGAACAGAGAAAAAAGCTCATTTAGGACCTGCACTTACGAAGGGGGTAGGCAGCTGTATATCAGGGAGTAAACCTTCTGAGAATAAAAACAGCTGGAGCTTGTTAAGGTAATTACACAGGGGAAAGGATAATGTACTGGGAACTCCTCAGAAGAATCTGATTTGTGGTGAGGGGAGAGAGATAAAAGCTCATTTAGGAACGACATGAACATGCTGCATAGGTAGCTGTTTATCAGTAAATATCTCCACTGAGATTAAGAAAAGCAGTAGCTTAATAAATTAAGTACTTCCTGGTATGGTTACTGTACTGGTAACTCCCCAAAAGAATCTGGATTGTGGTGAGGGAACAGAGAAAAAAGCTCATTTAGGACCTGCACTTACGAAGGGGGTAGGCAGCTGTATATCAGGGAGTAAACCTTCTGAGAATAAAAACAGCTGGAGCTTGTTAAGGTAATTACACAGGGGAAAGGATAATGTACTGGGAACTCCTCAGAAGAATCTGATTTGTGGTGAGGGGAGAGAGATAAAAGCTCATTTAGGAACGACATGAACATGCTGCGTAGGTAGCTGTTTATCAGTAAATATCTCCACTGAGATTAAGAAAAGCAGTAGCTTAATAAATTAAGTACTTCCTGGTATGGTTACTGTACTGGTAACTCCCCAAAAGAATCTGGATTGTGGTGAGGGAACAGAGAAAAAAGCTCATTTAGGACCTGCACTTACGAAGGGGGTAGGCAGCTGTATATCAGGGAGTATCCCTTCTGAGAATAAAAACAGCTGGAGCTTGTTAAGGTAATTACACAGGGGAAAGGATAATGTACTGGGAACTCCTCAGAAGAATCTGATTTGTGGTGAGGGGAGAGATAAAAGCTCATTTAGGAACGACATGAACATGCTGCATAGGTAGCTGTTTATCAGTAAATATCTCCACTGAGATTAAGAAAAGCAGTAGCTTAATAAATTAAGTACTTCCTGGTATGGTTACTGTACTGGTAACTCCAAAAGAATCTGGATTGTGGTGAGGGAACAGAGAAAAAAGCTCATTTAGGACCTGCACTTACGAAGGGGGTAGGCAGCTGTATATCAGGGAGTAAACCTTCTGAGAATAAAAACAGCTGGAGCTTGTTAAGGTAATTACACAGGGGAAAGGATAATGTACTGGGAACTCCTCAGAAGAATCTGATTTGTGGTGAGGGGAGAGAGATAAAAGCTCATTTAGGAACGACATGAACATGCTGCGTAGGTAGCTGTTTATCAGTAAATATCTCCACTGAGATTAAGAAAAGCAGTAGCTTAATAAATTAAGTACTTCCTGGTATGGTTACTGTACTGGTAACTCCCCAAAAGAATCTGGATTGTGGTGAGGGAACAGAGAAAAAAGCTCATTTAGGACCTGCACTTACGAAGGGGGTAGGCAGCTGTATATCAGGGAGTAAACCTTCTGAGAATAAAAACAGCTGGAGCTTGTTAAGGTAATTACACAGGGGAAAGGATAATGTACTGGGAACTCCTCAGAAGAATCTGATTTGTGGTGAGGGGAGAGAGATAAAAGCTCATTTAGGAACGACATGAACATGCTGCGTAGGTAGCTGTTTATCAGTAAATATCTCCACTGAGATTAAGAAAAGCAGTAGCTTAATAAATTAAGTACTTCCTGGTATGGTTACTGTACTGGTAACTCCCCAAAAGAATCTGGATTGTGGTGAGGGAACAGAGAAAAAAGCTCATTTAGGACCTGCACTTACGAAGGGGGTAGGCAGCTGTATATCAGGGAGTAAACCTTCTGAGAATAAAAACAGCTGGAGCTTGTTAAGGTAATTACACAGGGGAAAGGATAATGTACTGGGAACTCCTCAGAAGAATCTGATTTGTGGTGAGGGGAGAGAGATAAAAGCTCATTTAGGAACGACATGAACATGCTGCATAGGTAGCTGTTTATCAGTAAATATCTCCACTGAGATTAAGAAAAGCAGTAGCTTAATAAATTAAGTACTTCCTGGTATGGTTACTGTACTGGTAACTCCCCAAAAGAATCTGGATTGTGGTGAGGGAACAGAGAAAAAAGCTCATTTAGGACCTGCACTTACGAAGGGGTAGGCAGCTGTATATCAGGGAGTAAACCTTCTGAGAATAAAAACAGCTGGAGCTTGTTAAGGTAATTACACAGGGGAAAGGATAATGTACTGGGAACTCCTCAGAAGAATCTGATTTGTGGTGAGGGGAGAGAGATAAAAGCTCATTTAGGAACGACATGAACATGCTGCGTAGGTAGCTGTTTATCAGTAAATATCTCCACTGAGATTAAGAAAAGCAGTAGCTTAATAAATTAAGTACTTCCTGGTATGGTTACTGTACTGGTAACTCCCCAAAAGAATCTGGATTGTGGTGAGGGAACAGAGAAAAAAGCTCATTTAGGACCTGCACTTACGAAGGGGGTAGGCAGCTGTATATCAGGGAGTAAACCTTCTGAGAATAAAAACAGCTGGAGCTTGTTAAGGTAATTACACAGGGGAAAGGATAATGTACTGGGAACTCCTCAGAAGAATCTGATTTGTGGTGAGGGGAGAGAGATAAAAGCTCATTTAGGAACGACATGAACATGCTGCGTAGGTAGCTGTTTATCAGTAAATATCTCCACTGAGATTAAGAAAAGCAGTAGCTTAATAAATTAAGTACTTCCTGGTATGGTTACTGTACTGGTAACTCCCCAAAAGAATCTGGATTGTGGTGAGGGAACAGAGAAAAAAGCTCATTTAGGACCTGCACTTACGAAGGGGGTAGGCAGCTGTATATCAGGGAGTAAACCTTCTGAGAATAAAAACAGCTGGAGCTTGTTAAGGTAATTACACAGGGGAAAGGATAATGTACTGGGAACTCCTCAGAAGAATCTGATTTGTGGTGAGGGGAGAGATAAAAGCTCATTTAGGAACGACATGAACATGCTGCGTAGGTAGCTGTTTATCAGTAAATATCTCCACTGAGATTAAGAAAAGCAGTAGCTTAATAAATTAAGTACTTCCTGGTATGGTTACTGTACTGGTAACTCCCCAAAAGAATCTGGATTGTGGTGAGGGAACAGAGAAAAAAGCTCATTTAGGACCTGCACTTACGAAGGGGGTAGGCAGCTGTATATCAGGGAGTAAACCTTCTGAGAATAAAAACAGCTGGAGCTTGTTAAGGTAATTACACAGGGGAAAGGATAATGTACTGGGAACTCCTCAGAAGAATCTGATTTGTGGTGAGGGGAGAGAGATAAAAGCTCATTTAGGAACGACATGAACATGCTGCATAGGTAGCTGTTTATCAGTAAATATCTCCACTGAGATTAAGAAAAGCAGTAGCTTAATAAATTAAGTACTTCCTGGTATGGTTACTGTACTGGTAACTCCCCAAAAGAATCTGGATTGTGGTGAGGGAACAGAGAAAAAAGCTCATTTAGGACCTGCACTTACGAAGGGGGTAGGCAGCTGTATATCAGGGAGTAAACCTTCTGAGAATAAAAACAGCTGGAGCTTGTTAAGGTAATTACACAGGGGAAAGGATAATGTACTGGGAACTCCTCAGAAGAATCTGATTTGTGGTGAGGGGAGAGAGATAAAAGCTCATTTAGGAACGACATGAACATGCTGCATAGGTAGCTGTTTATCAGTAAATATCTCCACTGAGATTAAGAAAAGCAGTAGCTTAATAAATTAAGTACTTCCTGGTATGGTTACTGTACTGGTAACTCCCCAAAAGAATCTGGATTGTGGTGAGGGAACAGAGAAAAAAGCTCATTTAGGACCTGCACTTACGAAGGGGGTAGGCAGCTGTATATCAGGGAGTAAACCTTCTGAGAATAAAAACAGCTGGAGCTTGTTAAGGTAATTACACAGGGGAAAGGATAATGTACTGGGAACTCCTCAGAAGAATCTGATTTGTGGTGAGGGGAGAGAGATAAAAGCTCATTTAGGAACGACATGAACATGCTGCGTAGGTAGCTGTTTATCAGTAAATATCTCCACTGAGATTAAGAAAAGCAGTAGCTTAATAAATTAAGTACTTCCTGGTATGGTTACTGTACTGGTAACTCCCCAAAAGAATCTGGATTGTGGTGAGGGAACAGAGAAAAAAGCTCATTTAGGACCTGCACTTACGAAGGGGGTAGGCAGCTGTATATCAGGGAGTAAACCTTCTGAGAATAAAAACAGCTGGAGCTTGTTAAGGTAATTACACAGGGGAAAGGATAATGTACTGGGAACTCCTCAGAAGAATCTGATTTGTGGTGAGGGGAGAGAGATAAAAGCTCATTTAGGAACGACATGAACATGCTGCATAGGTAGCTGTTTATCAGTAAATATCTCCACTGAGATTAAGAAAAGCAGTAGCTTAATAAATTAAGTACTTCCTGGTATGGTTACTGTACTGGTAACTCCCCAAAAGAATCTGGATTGTGGTGAGGGAACAGAGAAAAAAGCTCATTTAGGACCTGCACTTACGAAGGGGGTAGGCAGCTGTATATCAGGGAGTAAACCTTCTGAGAATAAAAACAGCTGGAGCTTGTTAAGGTAATTACACAGGGGAAAGGATAATGTACTGGGAACTCCTCAGAAGAATCTGATTTGTGGTGAGGGGAGAGAGATAAAAGCTCATTTAGGAACGACATGAACATGCTGCGTAGGTAGCTGTTTATCAGTAAATATCTCCACTGAGATTAAGAAAAGCAGTAGCTTAATAAATTAAGTACTTCCTGGTATGGTTACTGTACTGGTAACTCCCCAAAAGAATCTGGATTGTGGTGAGGGAACAGAGAAAAAAGCTCATTTAGGACCTGCACTTACGAAGGGGGTAGGCAGCTGTATATCAGGGAGTAAACCTTCTGAGAATAAAAACAGCTGGAGCTTGTTAAGGTAATTACACAGGGGAAAGGATAATGTACTGGGAACTCCTCAGAAGAATCTGATTTGTGGTGAGGGGAGAGAGATAAAAGCTCATTTAGGAACGACATGAACATGCTGCGTAGGTAGCTGTTTATCAGTAAATATCTCCACTGAGATTAAGAAAAGCAGTAGCTTAATAAATTAAGTACTTCCTGGTATGGTTACTGTACTGGTAACTCCCCAAAAGAATCTGGATTGTGGTGAGGGAACAGAGAAAAAAGCTCATTTAGGACCTGCACTTACGAAGGGGGTAGGCAGCTGTATATCAGGGAGTAAACCCTTCTGAGAATAAAAACAGCTGGAGCTTGTTAAGGTAATTACACAGGGGAAAGGATAATGTACTGGGAACTCCTCAGAAGAATCTGATTTGTGGTGAGGGGGAGAGATAAAAGCTCATTTAGGAACGACATGAACATGCTGCGTAGGTAGCTGTTTATCAGTAAATATCTCCACTGAGATTAAGAAAAGCAGTAGCTTAATAAATTAAGTACTTCCTGGTATGGTTACTGTACTGGTAACTCCCCAAAAGAATCTGGATTGTGGTGAGGGAACAGAGAAAAAAGCTCATTTAGGACCTGCACTTACGAAGGGGGTAGGCAGCTGTATATCAGGGAGTAAACCTTCTGAGAATAAAAACAGCTGGAGCTTGTTAAGGTAATTACACAGGGGAAAGGATAATGTACTGGGAACTCCTCAGAAGAATCTGATTTGTGGTGAGGGGAGAGAGATAAAAGCTCATTTAGGAACGACATGAACATGCTGCATAGGTAGCTGTTTATCAGTAAATATCTCCACTGAGATTAAGAAAAGCAGTAGCTTAATAAATTAAGTACTTCCTGGTATGGTTACTGTACTGGTAACTCCCCAAAAGAATCTGGATTGTGGTGAGGGAACAGAGAAAAAAGCTCATTTAGGACCTGCACTTACGAAGGGGGTAGGCAGCTGTATATCAGGGAGTAAACCTTCTGAGAATAAAAACAGCTGGAGCTTGTTAAGGTAATTACACAGGGGAAAGGATAATGTACTGGGAACTCCTCAGAAGAATCTGATTTGTGGTGAGGGGAGAGAGATAAAAGCTCATTTAGGAACGACATGAACATGCTGCATAGGTAGCTGTTTATCAGTAAATATCTCCACTGAGATTAAGAAAAGCAGTAGCTTAATAAATTAAGTACTTCCTGGTATGGTTACTGTACTGGTAACTCCCCAAAAGAATCTGGATTGTGGTGAGGGAACAGAGAAAAAAGCTCATTTAGGACCTGCACTTACGAAGGGGGTAGGCAGCTGTATATCAGGGAGTAAACCTTCTGAGAATAAAAACAGCTGGAGCTTGTTAAGGTAATTACACAGGGGAAAGGATAATGTACTGGGAACTCCTCAGAAGAATCTGATTTGTGGTGAGGGGAGAGAGATAAAAGCTCATTTAGGAACGACATGAACATGCTGCGTAGGTAGCTGTTTATCAGTAAATATCTCCACTGAGATTAAGAAAAGCAGTAGCTTAATAAATTAAGTACTTCCTGGTATGGTTACTGTACTGGTAACTCCCCAAAAGAATCTGGATTGTGGTGAGGGAACAGAGAAAAAAGCTCATTTAGGACCTGCACTTACGAAGGGGGTAGGCAGCTGTATATCAGGGAGTATCCTTCTGAGAATAAAAACAGCTGGAGCTTGTTAAGGTAATTACACAGGGGAAAGGATAATGTACTGGGAACTCCTCAGAAGAATCTGATTTGTGGTGAGGGGAGAGAGATAAAAGCTCATTTAGGAACGACATGAACATGCTGCGTAGGTAGCTGTTTATCAGTAAATATCTCCACTGAGATTAAGAAAAGCAGTAGCTTAATAAATTAAGTACTTCCTGGTATGGTTACTGTACTGGTAACTCCCCAAAAGAATCTGGATTGTGGTGAGGGAACAGAGAAAAAAGCTCATTTAGGACCTGCACTTACGAAGGGGGTAGGCAGCTGTATATCAGGGAGTAAACCTTCTGAGAATAAAAACAGCTGGAGCTTGTTAAGGTAATTACACAGGGGAAAGGATAATGTACTGGGAACTCCTCAGAAGAATCTGATTTGTGGTGAGGGGAGAGAGATAAAAGCTCATTTAGGAACGACATGAACATGCTGCATAGGTAGCTGTTTATCAGTAAATATCTCCACTGAGATTAAGAAAAGCAGTAGCTTAATAAATTAAGTACTTCCTGGTATGGTTACTGTACTGGTAACTCCCCAAAAGAATCTGGATTGTGGTGAGGGAACAGAGAAAAAAGCTCATTTAGGACCTGCACTTACGAAGGGGGTAGGCAGCTGTATATCAGGGAGTAAACCTTCTGAGAATAAAAACAGCTGGAGCTTGTTAAGGTAATTACACAGGGGAAAGGATAATGTACTGGGAACTCCTCAGAAGAATCTGATTTGTGGTGAGGGGAGAGAGATAAAAGCTCATTTAGGAACGACATGAACATGCTGCGTAGGTAGCTGTTTATCAGTAAATATCTCCACTGAGATTAAGAAAAGCAGTAGCTTAATAAATTAAGTACTTCCTGGTATGGTTACTGTACTGGTAACTCCCCAAAAGAATCTGGATTGTGGTGAGGGAACAGAGAAAAAAGCTCATTTAGGACCTGCACTTACGAAGGGGGTAGGCAGCTGTATATCAGGGAGTATCCCTTCTGAGAATAAAAACAGCTGGAGCTTGTTAAGGTAATTACACAGGGGAAAGGATAATGTACTGGGAACTCCTCAGAAGAATCTGATTTGTGGTGAGGGGAGAGAGATAAAAGCTCATTTAGGAACGACATGAACATGCTGCGTAGGTAGCTGTTTATCAGTAAATATCTCCACTGAGATTAAGAAAAGCAGTAGCTTAATAAATTAAGTACTTCCTGGTATGGTTACTGTACTGGTAACTCCCCAAAAGAATCTGGATTGTGGTGAGGGAACAGAGAAAAAAGCTCATTTAGGACCTGCACTTACGAAGGGGGTAGGCAGCTGTATATCAGGGAGTAAACCCTTCTGAGAATAAAACAGCTGGAGCTTGTTAAGGTAATTACACAGGGGAAAGGATAATGTACTGGGAACTCCTCAGAAGAATCTGATTTGTGGTGAGGGGAGAGAGATAAAAGCTCATTTAGGAACGACATGAACATGCTGCATAGGTAGCTGTTTATCAGTAAATATCTCCACTGAGATTAAGAAAAGCAGTAGCTTAATAAATTAAGTACTTCCTGGTATGGTTACTGTACTGGTAACTCCCCAAAAGAATCTGGATTGTGGTGAGGGAACAGAGAAAAAAGCTCATTTAGGACCTGCACTTACGAAGGGGGTAGGCAGCTGTATATCAGGGAGTATCCCTTCTGAGAATAAAAACAGCTGGAGCTTGTTAAGGTAATTACACAGGGGAAAGGATAATGTACTGGGAACTCCTCAGAAGAATCTGATTTGTGGTGAGGGGAGAGAGATAAAAGCTCATTTAGGAACGACATGAACATGCTGCATAGGTAGCTGTTTATCAGTAAATATCTCCACTGAGATTAAGAAAAGCAGTAGCTTAATAAATTAAGTACTTCCTGGTATGGTTACTGTACTGGTAACTCCCCAAAAGAATCTGGATTGTGGTGAGGGAACAGAGAAAAAAGCTCATTTAGGACCTGCACTTACGAAGGGGGTAGGCAGCTGTATATCAGGGAGTAAACCTTCTGAGAATAAAAACAGCTGGAGCTTGTTAAGGTAATTACACAGGGGAAAGGATAATGTACTGGGAACTCCTCAGAAGAATCTGATTTGTGGTGAGGGGAGAGAGATAAAAGCTCATTTAGGAACGACATGAACATGCTGCATAGGTAGCTGTTTATCAGTAAATATCTCCACTGAGATTAAGAAAAGCAGTAGCTTAATAAATTAAGTACTTCCTGGTATGGTTACTGTACTGGTAACTCCCCAAAAGAATCTGGATTGTGGTGAGGGAACAGAGAAAAAAGCTCATTTAGGACCTGCACTTACGAAGGGGGTAGGCAGCTGTATATCAGGGAGTAAACCTTCTGAGAATAAAAACAGCTGGAGCTTGTTAAGGTAATTACACAGGGGAAAGGATAATGTACTGGGAACTCCTCAGAAGAATCTGATTTGTGGTGAGGGGAGAGAGATAAAAGCTCATTTAGGAACGACATGAACATGCTGCGTAGGTAGCTGTTTATCAGTAAATATCTCCACTGAGATTAAGAAAAGCAGTAGCTTAATAAATTAAGTACTTCCTGGTATGGTTACTGTACTGGTAACTCCCCAAAAGAATCTGGATTGTGGTGAGGGAACAGAGAAAAAAGCTCATTTAGGACCTGCACTTACGAAGGGGTAGGCAGCTGTATATCAGGGAGTATCCCTTCTGAGAATAAAAACAGCTGGAGCTTGTTAAGGTAATTACACAGGGGAAAGGATAATGTACTGGGAACTCCTCAGAAGAATCTGATTTGTGGTGAGGGGAGAGAGATAAAAGCTCATTTAGGAACGACATGAACATGCTGCATAGGTAGCTGTTTATCAGTAAATATCTCCACTGAGATTAAGAAAAGCAGTAGCTTAATAAATTAAGTACTTCCTGGTATGGTTACTGTACTGGTAACTCCCCAAAAGAATCTGGATTGTGGTGAGGGAACAGAGAAAAAGCTCATTTAGGACCTGCACTTACGAAGGGGGTAGGCAGCTGTATATCAGGGAGTAAACCTTCTGAGAATAAAAACAGCTGGAGCTTGTTAAGGTAATTACACAGGGGAAAGGATAATGTACTGGGAACTCCTCAGAAGAATCTGATTTGTGGTGAGGGGAGAGAGATAAAAGCTCATTTAGGAACGACATGAACATGCTGCATAGGTAGCTGTTTATCAGTAAATATCTCCACTGAGATTAAGAAAAGCAGTAGCTTAATAAATTAAGTACTTCCTGGTATGGTTACTGTACTGGTAACTCCCCAAAAGAATCTGGATTGTGGTGAGGGAACAGAGAAAAAAGCTCATTTAGGACCTGCACTTACGAAGGGGGTAGGCAGCTGTATATCAGGGAGTATCCCTTCTGAGAATAAAAACAGCTGGAGCTTGTTAAGGTAATTACACAGGGGAAAGGATAATGTACTGGGAACTCCTCAGAAGAATCTGATTTGTGGTGAGGGGAGAGAGATAAAAGCTCATTTAGGAACGACATGAACATGCTGCATAGGTAGCTGTTTATCAGTAAATATCTCCACTGAGATTAAGAAAAGCAGTAGCTTAATAAATTAAGTACTTCCTGGTATGGTTACTGTACTGGTAACTCCCCAAAAGAATCTGGATTGTGGTGAGGGAACAGAGAAAAAAGCTCATTTAGGACCTGCACTTACGAAGGGGGTAGGCAGCTGTATATCAGGGAGTATCCCTTCTGAGAATAAAAGACAGCTGGAGCTTGTTAAGGTAATTACACAGGGGAAAGGATAATGTACTGGGAACTCCTCAGAAGAATCTGATTTGTGGTGAGGGGAGAGAGAGAAAAGCTCATTTAGGAACGACATGAACATGCTGCATAGGTAGCTGTTTATCAGTAAATATCTCCACTGAGATTAAGAAAAGCAGTAGCTTAATAAATTAAGTACTTCCTGGTATGGTTACTGTACTGGTAACTCCCCAAAAGAATCTGGATTGTGGTGAGGGAACAGAGAAAAAAGCTCATTTAGGACCTGCACTTACGAAGGGGGTAGGCAGCTGTATATCAGGGAGTAAACCTTCTGAGAATAAAAACAGCTGGAGCTTGTTAAGGTAATTACACAGGGGAAAGGATAATGTACTGGGAACTCCTCAGAAGAATCTGATTTGTGGTGAGAGGGAGAGAGATAAAAGCTCATTTAGGAACGACATGAACATGC
>NW_025958973.1:0-47349 GCF_023159225.1 Perognathus longimembris pacificus | reverse complement strand
GATTGTGGTGAGGGAACAGAGCAAAAAGCTCATTTAGGACCTGCACTTACGAAGGGGGTAGGCACCTGTATATCAGGGCGTAAACCTTCTGAGAATCAAAACAGCTGGAGCTTGTTAAGGTAATTACACAGGGGAAAGGATAATGTACTGGGAACTCCTCAGAAGAATCTGATTTGTGGTGAGGGGAGAGAGATAAAAGCTCATTTAGGAACGACATGAACATGCTGCGTAGGTAGCTGTTTATCAGTAAATATCTCCACTGAGATTAAGAAAAGCAGTAGCTTAATAAATTAAGTACTTCCTGGTATGGTTACTGTACTGGTAACTCCCCAAAAGAATCTGGATTGTGGTGAGGGAACAGAGAAAAAAGCTCATTTAGGACCTGCATTTACAAAGGGGGTAGGCAGCTGTATATCAGGGAGTAAACCTTCTGAGAATAAAAACAGCTGGAGCTTGTTAAGGTAATTACACAGGGGAAAGGATAATGTACTGGGAACTCCTCAGAAGAATCTGATTTGTGGTGACGGGAGAGAGATAAAAGCTCATTTAGGAACGACATGAACATGCTGAGTAGGTAGCTGTTTATCAGTAAATATCTCCACTGAGATTAAGAAAAGCAGTAGCTTAATAAATTAAGTACTTCCTGGTATGGTTACTGTACTGGTAACTCCCCAAAAGAATCTGGATTGTGGTGAGGGAACAGAGAAAAAAGCACATTTAGGACCAGCACTTACGAAGGGGGTATGCAGCTGTATATCAGGGAGTAAACCTGAGAATAAAAAAAGCTGGAGCTTGTTAAGGTATTTCACACGGGGGAAAGGATAATGTACTGGGAACTCCTCAGAAGAATCTGATTTGTGGTGAGGGGAGAGAGATAAAAGCTCATTTAGGAACGACATGAACATGCTGCGTAGGTAGCTGTTTATCAGTAAATATCTCCACTGAGATTAAGAAAAGCAGTAGCTTAATGAATTAAGTACTTCCTGGTATGGTTACTGTACTGGTAACTCCCCAATAGAATCTGGATTGTGGTGAGGGAACAGAGAAAAAAGCTCATTTAAGACCTGCACTTACGAAAGGGGTAGGCAGCTGTATATCAGGGAGTAAACCTTCTGAGAATAAAAACAGCTGGAGCTTGTTAAGGTAATTACACAGGGGAAAGGATAATGTACCGGGAACTCCTCAGAAGAATCTGATTTGTGGTGAGGTGAGAGAGATAAAAGCTCATTTAGGAACGACATGAACATGCTGCGTAGGTAGCTGTTTATCAGTAAATATCTCCACTGAGATTAAGAAAAGCAGTAGCTTAATAAATTAAGTACATCCTGGTACGGTTACTGTACTGGTAACTCCCCAAAAGAATCTGGATTGTGGTGAGGGAACAGAGAAAAAAGCTCATTTAGGACCTGCATTTACGAAGGGGGAAGGCAGCTGTATATCAGGGAGTAAACCTTCTGAGAATAAAAACAGCTGGAGCTTGTTAAGGTAATTACACAGGGGAAAGGATAATGTACTGGGAACTCCTCAGAAGAATCTGATTTGTGGTGAGGGGAGAGAGATAAAAGCTCATTTAGAAACGACATGAACATGCTGCGTACGTAGCTGTTCATCAGTAAATATCTCCAATGAGATTAAGAAAAGCAGTAGCTTAATAAATTAAGTACTTCCTGGTATGGTGACTGTACTGGTAACTCCCCAAAAGAATCTGGATTCTGGTGAGGGAACTGAGAAAAAAGCTCATTTAGGACCTGCACTTACGAAGGTGGTAGGCAGCTGTATATCAGGGAGTAAACCTTCTGAGAATAAAAACAGCTGGAGCTTGTTAAGGTAATTACACAGGGGAAAGGATAATGTACTGGGAACTCCTCAGAAGAATCTGATTTGTGGTGGTGGGAGAGAGATAAAAGCTCATTTAGGAACGACAAGAACATGATGCGTAGGTAGCTGTTTATCAGTAAATATCTCCACTGAGATTAAGAAAAGCAGTAGCTTAATAAATTAAGTACTTCTTGGTATGGTTCCTGTACTGGTAACGCCCCAAAAGAATCTGGATTGTGGTGAGGGGAACAGAGAAAAAAGCTCATTTAGGACCTGCACTTACGAAGGGGGTAGGCAGCTGTATATCAGGGAGTAAACCTTCTGAGAATAAAAACAGCTGGAGCTTGTTGAGGTAATTACACAGGGGAAAGGATAATGTACTGGGAACTCCTCAGAAGAATCTGATTTGTGGTGAGGGGGAGAGAGATAAAAGCTCATTTAGGAACGACATGAACATACTGCGTAGGTAGCTGTTTATCAGTAAATATCTCCACTGAGATTAAGAAAAGCAGTAGCTTAATAAATTAAGTACTTCCTGGTATGCTTACTGTACTGGTAACTCCCCAAAAGAATCTGGATTGTGGTGAGGGAACAGAGAAAAAAGCTCATTTAGGACCTGCACTTACGAAGGGGGTAGGCAGCTGTATATCAGGGAGTAAACCTTCTGAGAATAAAAACAGCTGGAGCTTGTTAAGGTAATTACACAGGGGAAAGGATAGTGTACTTGGAACTCCTCAGAAGAATCTGATTTGTGGTGAGGGGAGAGAGATAAAAGCTCATTTAGGAACGACATGAACATGCTGCGTAGGTAGCTGTTAATCAGTAAATATCTCCCCTGAGATTAAGAAAAGCAGTAGCTTAATAAAGTAAGTACTTCCTGGTATGGTTACTGTACTGGTAACTCCCAAAAGAATCTGGATTGTGGTGAGGGAACAGAGAAAAAAGCTCATTTATGACCTGCACTTACGAAGGGGGGTAGGCAGCTGTATATCAGGGAGTAAACCTTATGAGAATAAAAACAGCTGGAGCTTATTAAGGTAATTACACAGGGGAAAGGATAGTGTACTGGGAACTCCTCAGAAGAATCTGATTTTTGGTGAGGTGAGAGAGATAAAAAGCTCATTTAGGAACGACATGAACATGCTGCGTAGGTACCTGTTTATCAGTAAATATCTCCACTGAGATTAAGAAAAGCAGTAGCTTAATAAATTAAGTATTTTCTGGTATGGTTACTGTACTGGTAACTCCCCAAAAGAATCTGGATTGTGGTGAGGGAACAGAGAAAAAAGCTAATGTAGGACCTGCACTTACGAAGGGGGGGTAGGCAGTAGTAAATCAGGGAGTAAACCTTCTGAGAATAAAATCAGCTGGAGCTTGTTAAGGTAATTACACAGGGGAAAGGATAATGTACTTGGAACTCTCAGAAGAATCTGATTTGTGGTGAGGGGGAGAGAGATAAAAGCTCATTTAGGAACGACATGAACATGCTGAGTAGGTAGCTGTTTATCAGTAAATATCTCAACTGAGATTAAGAAAAGCAGTAGCTTAATAAATTAAGTACTTCCTGGTATGGTTACTGTACTGGTAACTCCCCAGAAGAATCTGGATTGTGGTGAGGGAACAGAGAAAAAAGCTCATTTAGGACCTGCACTTACGAAGGGGGTAGGCAGCTGTATATCAGGGAGTAAACCTTCTGAGAATAAATACAGCTGGAGCTTGTTAAGGTAATTACACAGAGGAAAGGATAATGTACCGGGAACTCCTCAGAAGAATCTGATTTGTGGTGAGGGGAGAGAGATAAAAGCTCATTTAAGAACGACATGAACATGCTGTGTAGGTAGCTGTTTATCAGTAAATATCTCCAATGAGATTAAGAAAAGCAGTAGCTTAATAAATTAAGTACCTCCTGGTATGGTTACTGTTCTGGTAACTCCCCAAAAGAACCTGGATTGTGGTGAGGGAACAGAGAAAAATCTCATTTACGACCTGCACTTACAAACTGGGTAGGCAGCTGTATATCAGGGAGTAAACCTTCTGAGAATAAAAACAGCTGGAGCTTGTTAAGGTAATTACACAGGGGAAAGGATAATGTACTGGGAACCTCCTCAGAAGAATCCGATTTGTGCTGACTGGAGAGAGATAAAAGCTCATTTAAGAACGACATGAACATGCTGAGTAGGTAGCTGTTTATCAGTAAATATCTCCACTGAGATTAAGAAAAGCAGTAGCTTAATAAATTAAGTACTTCCTGGTATGGTTACTGTACTGGTAACTCCCCAAAAGAATCTGGATTGTGGTGAGGGAACAGAGAAAAAAGCACATTTAGGACCTGCACTTACGAAGGGGGTAGGCAGCTGTATATCAGGGAGTAAACCTGAGAATAAAAAAAGCTGGAGCTTGTTAAGGTATTTCACACGGGGGAAAGGATAATGTACTGGGAACTACTCAGAAGAATCTGATTTGTGGTGAGAGGAGAGAGATAAAAGCTCATTTAGGAACGACATGAACATGCTGAGTAGGTAGCTGTTTATCAGTAAATATCTCCACTGAGATTAAGAAAAGCAGTAGCTTAATAAATTAAGTACTTCCTGGTATGGTTACTGTACTGGTAACTCCCCAAAAGCATCTGTTTTGTGGTGAGGGAACAGAGAAAAAAGCTCATTTATGAACTGCACTTACGAAGGGGGTAGGCAGCTGTATATCAGGGAGTAAACCTTCTGAGAATAAAAACAGCTGGAGCTGGTTAAGGTAATTACACAGGGGAAAGGATAATGTACTGGGAATTCCTCAGAAGAATCTGATTTGTGGTGAGGGGAGAGAGATAAAAGCTCATTTAGGAACGACATGAACATGCTGCGTAGGTAGCTGTTTATCAGTAAATATCTCCACTGAGATTAAGAAAAGCAGTAGCTTAATAAATTAAGTACTTCCTGGTTTGGTTACTCTACTGGTAACTCCCCAAATGAATCTGGATTGTGGTGAGGGAACAGAGAAAAAAGCTCATTTAGGACCTGCACTTACGAAGTGGGTAGTCACCTGTATATCAGGGAGTAAATCGTCTGAGAATAAAAACAGCTGTAACTTGTTAAGGTAATTACACAGGGGAAATGATAATGTACTGGGAACTCCTCAGAAGAATCTGATTTGTGGTGAGGGGAGAGAGATAAAAGCTCATTTAGGAACGACATGAACATGCTGCGTAGGTAGCTGTTTATCAGTAAATATCTCCACTGAGATTAAGAAAAGCAGTAGCTTAATAAATTAAGTACTTCCTCTTATGGTTACTGTACTGGTAACTCCCCAAAAGAATCTGGATTGTGGTGAGGGAACAGAGAAAAAAGCTCTTTTAGGACCTGCACTTACGAAGGGGGTAGGCAGTAGTAAAACAGGGAGTAAACCTAATGAGAATAAAATCAGCTGGAGCTTGTTAAGGTAATTACACAGGGGAAAGGATAATGTACTGGGAACTCCTCAGAAGAATCTGATTTGTGGTGAGGGGAGAGAGATAAAAACTCACTTAGGAACGACATGAACATGCTGAGTAGGTAGCTGTTTATCAGTAAATATCTCAACTGAGATTAAGAAAAGCAGTAGCTTAGTAAATTAAGTAATTCCTGGTATGGATACTGTACTGGTAACTCCCCAAAAGAATCTGGATTGTGGTGAAGGAACAGAGAAAAAAGCTCATTTAGGACCTGCACTTACGAAGGGGGTAGGCAGCTGTATATCAGGGAGTAAACCTTCTGAGAATAAATACAGCTGGAGCTTGTTAAGGTAATTACACAGGGGAAAGGATAATGTACCGGGAACTCCTCAGAAGAATCTGATTTGTGGTGAGGGGAGAGAGATAAAAGCTCATTTAAGAACGACATGAACATGCTGCGTAGGTAGCTGTTTATCAGTAAATATCTCTAATGAGATTAAGAAAAGCAGTAGCTTAATAAATTAAGTACCTCCTGGTATGGTTACTGTTCTGGTAACTCCCCTAAAGAACCTGGATTGTGGTGAGGCAACAGAGAAAAATCTCATTTACGACCTGCACTTACGAACTGGGTAGGCAGCTGTATATCACGGAGTAAACCTTCTGAGAATAAAAACAGCTGGAGCTTGTTAAGGTAATTACACAGGGGAAAGGATAATGTACTGGGAACTCCTCAGAAGAATCTGATTTGTGGTGACGGGAGAGAGATAAAAGCTCATTTAGGAACGACATGAACATGCTGAGTAGGTAGCTGTTTATCAGTAAATATCTCCACTGAGATTAAGAAAAGCAGTAGCTTAATAAATTAAGTACTTCCTGGTATGGTTACTGTACTGGTAACTCCCGAAAAGAATCTGGATTGTGGTGAGGGAACAGAGAAAAAAGCACATTTAGGACCTGCACTTACGAAGGGGGTAGGCAGCTCTATATCAGGGAGTAAACCTGAGAATAAAAAAAGCTGGAGCTTGTTAAGGTATTTCACACGGGGGAAAGGATAATGTACTGGGAACTCCTCAGAAGAATCTGATTTGTGGTGAGGGGAGAGAGATAAAAGCTCATTTAGGAACGACATGAACATGCTGCGTAGGTAGCTGTTTATCAGTAAATATCTCCACTGAGATTAAGAAAAGCAGTAGCTTAATAAATTAAGTACTTCCTGGTATGGTTACTGTACTGGTAACTCCCCAATAGAATCTGGATTGTGGTGAGGGAACAGAGAAAAAAGCTCATTTAAGACCTGCACTTACGAAAGGGGTAGGCAGCTGTATATCAGGGAGTAAACCTTCTGAGAATAAAAACAGCTGGAGCTTGTTAAGGTAATTACACAGGGGAAAGGATAATGTACCGGGAACTCCTCAGAAGAATCTGATTTGTGGTGAGGTGAGTGAGATAAAAGCTCATTTAGGAACGACATGAACATGCTGCGTAGGTAGCTGTTTATCAGTAAATATCTCCACTAAGATTAAGAAAAGCAGTAGCTTAATAAATTAAGTACTTCCTGGTACGGTTACTGTACTGGTAACTCCCCAAAAGAATCTGGATTGTGGTGAGGGAACAGAGAAAAAAGCTCATTTAGGACCTGCACTTACGAAGGGGGTAAGCAGCTGTATATCAGGGAGTAAACCTTCTGAGAATAAAAAAAGCTGGAGCTTGTTAAGGTAATTACACAGGGGAAAGGATAATGTACCGGGAACTACTCAGAAGAATCTGATTTGTGGTGAGGGGAGAGAGATAACAGCTCATTTAGGAACGACATGAACATGCTGCGTATGTAGCTGTTTATCAGTAAATATCTCCACTGAGATTAAGAAAAGCAGTAGCTTAATAAATTAAGTACTTCCTGGTATGGTTACTGTACTGGTAACTCCCCAAAAGCATCTGGATTGTGGTGAGGGAAAGGAGAAATAAGCTCATTTATGACCTGCATTTACGAAGGGGGAAGGCAGCTGTATATCAGGGAGTAAACCTTCTGAGAATAAAAACAGCTGGAGCTTGTTAAGGTAATTACACAGGGGAAAGGATAATGTACTGGGAACTCCTCAGAAGAATCTGATTTGTGGTGAGGGGAGAGAGATAAAAGCTCATTTAGAAACGACATGAACATGCTGCGTACGTAGCTGTTTATCAGTAAATATCTCCAATGAGATTAAGAAAAGCAGTAGCTTAATAAATTAAGTACTTCCTGGTATGGTGACTGTACTGGTAACTCCCCAAAAGAATCTGGATTGTGGTGAGGGAACTGAGAAAAAAGCTCATTTAGGACCTGCACTTACGAAGGTGGTAGGCAGCTGTATATCATGGAGTAAACCTTCTGAGAATAAAAACAGCTGGAGCTTGTTAAGGTAATTACACAGGGGAAAGGATAATGTACTGGGAACTCCTCAGAAGAATCTGATTTGTTTTGGGGGGAGAGAGATAAACGCTCATTTACGAACGACAAGAACATGCTGCGTAGGTAGCTGTTTATCAGTAAATATCTCCACTGAGATTAAGAAAAGCAGTAGCTTAATAAATTAAGTACTTCCTGGTTTGGTTACTCTACTGGTAACTCCCCAAATGAATCTGGATTGTGGTGAGGGAACAGAGAAAAAAGCTCATTTAGGACCTACACTTACGAAGGGGGTAGTCACCTGTATATCAGGGAATAAATCGTCTGAGAATAAAAACAGCTGTAACTTGTTAAGGTAATTACACAGGGGAAAGGATAATGTACTGGGAACTCCTCAGAAGAATCTGATTTGTGGTGAGGGGAGAGAGATAAAAGCTCATTTAGGAACGACATGAACATGCTGCGTAGGTAGCTGTTTATCAGTAATTATCTCCACTGAGATTAAGAAAAGCAGTAGCTTAATAAATTAAGTAATTCCTGGTATGGTTACTGTACTGGTAACTCCCCAAAAGAATCTGGATTGTGGTGAGGGAACAGAGAAAATAGCTCATTTAGGACCTGCACTTACGAAGGGGGTAGGCAGCTGTATATCAGGGAGTAAACCTTCTGAGAATAAAAATAGCTGGAGCTTGTTAAGGTAATTACACATGGGAAAGGATAATGTACTGGGAACTCCTCAGAAGAATCTGATTTGTGGTGAGGGGAGAGAGATAAAAGCTCATTTAGGAACGACATGAACATGCTGCGTAGGTAGCTGTTTATCAGTAAAAATCTCCACGGAGATTAAGAAAAGCAGTAGCTTAATAAATTAAGTACTTCCTTGTATGGTTACTGTACTGGTAACTCCCCAAAAGAATCTGGATTGCGGTGAGGGAACAGAGAAAAAACATCATTTAGGACCTGCCCTTACGAAGGGGGTAGGCAGCTGTATATCAGGGAGTAAACCTTCTGCGAATTAAAACAGCTGGAGCTTGTTAAGGTAATAACACAGGGGAAATGATAATGTACTGGGAAATCCTCAGAAGAATCTGATTGGTGGTGAGGGGAGAGAGATAAAGGCTCATTTAGGAACGACATGAACATGCTGCGTAGGTAGCCGTTTATCAGTAAATATCTCCACAGAGATTAAGAAAAGCAGTAGCTTAATAAATTAAGTACTTCTTGGTATGGTTACTCTACTGGTAACTCCCCAAAAGAATCTGGATTGTGGTGAGGGAACAGAGAAAAAAGCTCATTTAGGACATGCACTTACGAAGGGGTAGGCAGCTGTATATCAGGGAGTAAACCTTCTGCGAATTAAAATAGCTGGAGCTTGTTAAGGTAATAACACAGGGGAAAGGATAATGTACTGGGAAATCCTCAGAAGAATCTGATTGGTGGTGAGGGGAGAGAGATAAAAGCTCATTTAGGAACGACATGAACATGCTGCGTAGGTAGCTGTTTATCAGTAAATATCTCCACTGAGATTAAGAAAAGCAGTAGCTTAATAAATTAAGTACTTCCTGGTATGGTTACTGTACTGGTAACTCCCCAATAGAATCTGGATTGTGGTGAGGGAACAGAGAAAAAAGCTCATTTAAGACCTGCACTTACGAAAGAGGTAGGCAGCTGTATATCAGGGAGTAAACCTTCTGAGAATAAAAACAGCTGGAGCTTGTTAAGGTAATTACACAGGGGAAAGGATAATGTACCGGGAACTCCTCAGAAGAATCTGATTTGTGGTGAGGTGAGAGAGATAAAAGCTCATTTAGGAACGACATGAACATGCTGCATATATAGCTGTTTATCAGTAAATATCTCCACTGAGATTAAGAAAAGCAGTAGCTTAATAAACTAAGTACTTCCTGGTACGGTTACTGTACTGGTAACTCCCCAAAAGAATCTGCATTGTGGTGAGGGAACAGAGAAAAAAGCTCATTTAGGACCTGCACTTACGAAGGGGGTAAGCAGCTGTATATCAGGGAGTAAACCTTCTGAGAATAAAAAAAGCTGGAGCTTGTTAAGGTAATTACACAGGGGAAAGGATAATGTACCGGGAACTACTCAGAAGAATCTGATTTGTGGTGAGGGGAGAGAGATAACAGCTCATTTAGGAACGACATGAACATGCTGCGTATGTAGCTGTTTATCAGTAAATATCTCCACTGAGATTAAGAAAAGCAGTAACTTAGTAAATTAAGTACTTCCTGGTATGGTTACTGTACTGGTAACTCCCCAAAAGAATCTGGATTGTGGTGAGGGAAAGGAGAAATAAGCTCATTTATGACCTGCATTTACGAAGGGGGAAGGCAGCTGTATATCAGGGAGTAAACCTTCTGAGAATAAAAACAGCTGGAGCTTGTTAAGGTAATTACACAGGGGAAAGGATAATGTACTGGGAACTCCTCAGAAGAATCTGATTTGTGGTGAGGGGAGAGAGATAAAAGCTCATTTAGAAACGACATGAACATGCTGCGTACGTAGCTGTTTATCAGTAAATATCTCCAATGAGATTAAGAAAAGCAGTAGCTTAATAAATTAAGTACTTCCTGGTATGGTGACTGTACTGGTAACTCCCCAAAAGAATCTGGATTGTGGTGAGGGAACTGAGAAAAAAGCTCATTTAGGACCTGCACTTACGAAGGTGGTAGGCAGCTGTATATCAGGGAGTAAACCTTCTGAGAATAAAAACAGCTGGAGCTTGTTAAGGTAATTACACAGGGGAAAGGATAATGTACTGGGAACTCCTCAGAAGAATCTGATTTGTGGTGGGGGGAGAGAGATAAAAGCTCATTTAGGAATGACAAGAACATGCTGCGTAGGTAGCTGTTTATCAGTAAATATCTCCACTGAGATTAAGAAAAGCAGTAGCTTAATAAATTAAGTACTTCCTGGTATGGTTACTGTACTGGTAACTCCCCAAAAGAATCTGGATTGTGGTGAGGGAACAGAGAAAAAAGCTCATTTATGACCTGCACTTACGAAGGGGGTAGGCAGCTGTATATCAGGGAGTAAACCTTATGAGAATAAAAACAGCTGGAGCTTGTTAAGGTAATTACACAGGGGAAAGGATAATGTACTGGGAACTCCTCAGAAGAATCTGATTTTGGTGAGGTGAGAGAGATAAAAGCTCATTTAGGAACGACATGAACATGCTGCGTAGGTACCTGTTTATCAGTAAATATCTCCACTGAGATTAAGAAAAGCAGTAGCTTAATAAATTAAGTACTTCCTGGTATGGTTACTGTACTGGTAACTCCCCAAAAGAATCAGGATTGTGGTGAGGGAACAGAGAAAAAAGCTCTTTTAGGACCTGCACTTACGAAGGGGGTAGGCAGTAGTAAATCAGGGAGTAAACCTTCTGAGAATAAAATCAGCTGGAGCTTGTTAAGGTAATTACACAGGGGAAAGGATAATGTACTTGGAACTCCTCAGAAGAATCTGATTTGTGGTGAAGGGAGAGAGATAAAAGCTCATTTAGGAACGACATGAACAAGCTGAGTAGGTAGCTGTTTATCAGTAAATATCTCAACTGAGATTAAGAAAAGCAGTAGCTTAATAAATTAAGTACTTCCTGGTATGGTTACTGTACTGGTAACTCCCCAAAAGAATCTGGATTGTGGTGAAGGAACAGAGAAAAAAGCTCATTTAGGACCTGCACTTACGAAGGGGGTAGGCAGCTGTATATCAGGGAGTAAACCTTCTGAGAATAAATACAGATGGAGCTTGTTAAGGTAATTACACAGAGGAAAGGATAATGTACCGGGAACTCCTCAGAAGAATCTGATTTGTGGTGAGGGGAGAGAGATAAAAGCTCATTTAAGAACGACATGAACATGCTGCGTAGGTAGCTGTTTATCAGTAAATATCTCCAATGAGATTAAGAAAAGCAGTAGCTTAATAAATTAAGTACCTCCTGGTATGGTTACTGTTCTGGTAACTCCCCAAAAGAACCTGGATTGTGGTGAGGGAACAGAGAAAAATCTCATTTACGACCTGCACTTACGAACTGGGTAGGCAGCTGTATATCAGGGAGTAAACCTTCTGAGAATAAAAACAGCTGGAGCTTGTTAAGGTAATTACACAGGGGAAAGGATAATGTACTGGGAACCTCTCAGAAGAATCCGATTTGTGCTGACTGGAGAGAGATAAAAGCTCATTTATGAACGACAAGAACATGCTGAGTAGGTATCTGTTTATCAGTAAATATCTCCACTGAGATTAAGAAAAGCAGTAGCTTAATAAATTAAGTACTTCCTGGTATGGTTACTGTACTGGTAAATCCCCAAAAGAATCTGGATTGTGGTGAGGGAACAGAGAAAAAAGCACATTTAGGACCTGCACTTACGAAGGGGGTAGGCAGCTGTATATCAGGGAGTAAACCTGAGAATAAAAAAAGCTGGAGCTTGTTAAGGTATTTCACAAGGGGGAAAGGATAATGTACTGGGAACTCCTCAGAAGAATCTGATTTGTGGTGAGGGGAGAGAGATAAAAGCTCATTTAGGAACGACATGAACATGCTGAGTAGGTAGCTGTTTATCAGTAAATATCTCCACTGAGATTAAGAAAAGCAGTAGCTTAATAAATTAAGTACTTCCTGGTATGGTTACTGTACTGGTAACTCCCCAAAAGCATCTGGATTGTGGTGAGGGAACAGAGAAAAAAGCTCATTTATGACCTGCACTTACGAAGGGGGTAGGCAGCTGTATATCAGGGAGTAAACCTTCTGAGAATAAAAACAGCTGGAGCTTGTTAAGGTAATTACACATGGGAAAGGATAATGTACTGGGAACTCCTCAGAAGAATCTGATTTGTGGTGAGGGGAGAGAGATAAAAGCTCATTTAGGAACGACATGAACATGCTGCGTAGGTAGCTGTTTATCAGTAAATATCTCCACTGAGATTAAGAAAAGTAGTAGCTTAATAAATGAAGTACTTCCTGGTATGGTTACTGTACTGTTAACACCACAAAAGAATCTGGATTGTGGTGAGGGAACAGAGAAAATAGCTCATTTAGGACCTGCACTTACCAAGGGGGTAGGCAGATGTATATCAGGGAGTAAACCTTCTGAGAATAAAAACAGCTGGAGCTTGTTAAGGTAATTACACAGGGGAAAGGATAATGTACTGGGAACTCCTCAGAAGAATCTGATTTGTGGTGAGGGGAGAGAGATAAAAGCTCATTTAGGAACGACATGAACATGCTGCGTAGGTAGCTGTTTATCAGTAAATATCTCCACTGAGATTAAGAAAAGCAGTAGCTTAATAAATTAAGTACTTCCTGGTTTGGTTACTCTACTGGTAACTCCCCAAATGAATCTGGATTGTGGTGAGGGAACAGAGAAAAAAGCTCATTTAGGACCTGCACTTACGAAGGGGGTAGTCACCTGTATATCAGGGAGTAAATCGTCTGAGAATAAAAACAGCTGTAACTTGTTAAGGTAATTACACAGGGGAAAGGATAATGTACTGGGAACTCCTCAGAAGAATCTGATTTGTGGTGAGGGGAGAGAGATAAAAGCTCATTTAGGAACGACATGAACATGCTGCGTAGGTAGTTGTTCATCAGTAATTATCTCCACTGAGATTAAGAAAAGCAGTAGCTTAATAAATTAAGTAATTCCTGGTATGGTTACTGTACTGGTAACTCCCCAAAAGAATCTGGATTGTGGTGAGGGAACAGAGAAAATAGCTCATTTAGGACCTGCACTTACGAAGGGGGTAGGCAGCTGTATATCAGGGAGTAAACCTTCTGAGAATAAAAATAGCTGGAGCTTGTTAAGGTAATTACACATGGGAAAGGATAATGTACTGGGAACTCCTCAGAAGAATCTGATTTGTGGTGAGGGGAGAGAGATAAAAGCTCATTTAGGAACGACATGAACATGCTGCGTAGGTAGCTGTTTATCAGTAAAAATCTCCACTGAGATTAAGAAAAGCAGTAGCTTAATAAATTAAGTACTTCCTTGTATGGTTACTGTACTGGTAACTCCCCAAAAGAATCTGGATTGCGGTGAGGGAACAGAGAAAAAAGCTCATTTAGGACCTGCCCTTACGAAGGGGGTAGGCAGCTGTATATCAGGGAGTAAACCTTCTGCGAATTAAAACAGCTGGAGCTTGTTAAGGTAATAACACAGGGGAAAGGATAATGTACTGGGAAATCCTCAGAAGAATCTGATTTGTGGTGAGGGGAGAGAGATAAAGGCTCATTTAGGAACGACATGAACATGCTGCGTAGGTAGCTGTTTATCAGTAAATATCTCCACAGAGATTAAGAAAAGCAGTAGCTTAATAAATTAAGTACTTCTTGGTATGGTTACTCTACTGGTAACTCCCCAAAAGAATCTGGATTGTGGTGAGGGAACAGAGAAAAAAGCTCATTTAGGACATGCACTTACGAAGGGGTAGGCAGGTGTATATCAGGGAGTAAACCTGCTGAGAATAAAAACAGCTGGAGCTTGTTAAGGTAATTACACAGGGGAAAGGATAATGTACTGGGAACTCCTCAGAAAAATTGATTTGTGGTGAGGGGAGAGAGATAAAAGCTCATTTTGGAACGACATGAACATGCTGCGTAGGTAGCTGTTTATCAGTAAATATCTCCACTGAGATTAAGAAAAGCAGTAGCTTAATAAATTAAGTACTTCCTGGTATGGTTACTGTACTGGTAACTCCCCAAAAGAATCTGGATTGTGGTGAGGGAACAGAGAAAAAAGCTCATTTAGGACCTGCACTTACGAAGGGGGTAGGCAGCTGTATATCAGGGACTAAACCTTCTGAGAATAAAAACATCTGGAGCTTGTTAAGGTAATTACACAGGGGAAAGGATAATGTACTGGGAACTCCTCTGAAGAATCTGATATGTGGTGAGGTGAGAGAGATAAAAGCTCATTTAGGAATGACATGAACACCCTGCGTAAGTAGCTGTTTATCAGTAAATATCTCCACTGAGATTAAGAAAAGCAGTAGCTTAATAAATTAAGTACTTCCTGGTATGGTTACTGTAATGGTAACTTCCCAAAAGAATCTGGATTGTGGTGAGGGAACAGAGAAAAAAGCTCATGTAGGACCTGCACTTCCGAAGGGGGTAGGCAGATGTATAACAGGGAGTAAACTTTCTGAGAATAAAAACATCTAGAGCTTGTTAAGGAAATTACACAGGGGAAAGGATAATGTACTGGGAACTCCTCAGAGGAATCTGATTTGTGGTGAGGGGAGAGAGATAAAATCTCATTGATGAAACTTGAACATAATGCGTAGGTAGATGTTTATCAGTAAATATCTACACTGAGATTAAGAAAAGCAGTAGCTTGATAAATTAAGTACTTCCGGGTATGGTTACTGTACTGGTAACTCCCCAAAAGAATCTGGATTTTGGTGAGGGAACAGAGAAAAAAGCTCATTTAGGACCTGCACTTACGAAGGGGGTAGGCAGCTGTATATCAGGGAGTAAACATTCTGAGAATAAAAACAGCTGGAGCTTAAGGTAATTACACAGGGGAAAGGATAATGTACTGGGAACTCCTCAGAAGAATCTGATTTGTGGTGAGGGGAGAGAGATAAAAGCTCATTTAGGAACGACATGAACATGCTGCGTAGGTAGCTGTTTATCAGTAAATATCTCCACTGAGATTAAGAAAAGCAGTAGCTTAATAAATTAAGTACTTCCTGGTATGGTTACTGTAATGGTGATTCCCCAAAGAATCGGATTGTGGTGAGGGAACAGATAAAAAATCTCATTTAGGACCTGCACTTACGAAGGGGCTAGGCAGCTGTTTATTAGGGAGTAAACTTTCGGAGAATAAAAACAGCTGGAGCTTGTTAAGATAATTACACAGGGGAAAGGATAATGTACTGGGAACTCCTCGGGAGAATCTGATTTGTGGTGAGGGGAGAGAGATAAAAGCTCATTTAGGAACGACATGAACATGCTGCGTAGGTAGCTGTTTATCAGTAAATATCTCCACTGAGATTAAGAAAAGCAGTAGCTTAATAAATTAAGTACTTCCTGGTATGTTTACTGTACTGGTAACTCCACAAAAGAATCTGGATTGTGGTGAGGGAACAGAGAAAAAAGCTCATTTAGGACCTGTACTTACGAAGGGGGTAGGCAGCTGTATATCAGGGAGTAAACCTTCTGAGAATAAAAACAGCTGGAGCTTGTTAAGGTAATTACACAGGGGAAAGGATAATGTACTGGGAACTCCTCAGAAAAATTGATTTGTGGTGAGGGGAGAGAGATAAAAGCTCATTTAGGAACGACATGAACATGCTGCGTAGGTAGCTGTTTATCAGTAAATATCTCCACTGAGATTAAGAAAAGCAGTAGCTTAATAAATTAAGTACATCCTGGTATGGTTACTGTACTGGTAACTCCCCAAAAGAATCTGGATTGTGGTGAGGGAACAGAGAAAAAAGCTCATTTAGGACCGGCACTTACGAAGGGGGTAGGCAGCAGTATATCTGGGAGTCAACCTTCTGAGAATAAAAACAGCTGGAGCTTGTTAAGGTAATTACACAGGGGAAAGGATAATGTACTGGGAACTCCTCAGAAGAATCTGATTTGTGGTGAGGGGAGAGAGATAAAAGCTCATTTAGGAACGACATGAACATGCTGCGTAGGTAGCTCTTTATCACTAAATATGTCCACTGAGATTAAGAAAAGCAGTAGCTTAATAAATTAAGTACTTCCTGGTATGGTTACTGTACTGGTAACTCCCCAAAAGAATCTGGATTGTGGTGAGGGAACAGAGAAAAAAGCTCATTTAGGACCTGCACTTACGAAGGGGGTAGGCAGCTGTAAACCAGGGAGTAAACCTTCTGAGAATAAAAACAGCTGGAGCTTGTTAAGGTAATTACACAGGGGAAAGGATAATGTACTGGGAACTCCTCAGAAGAATGTGATTTGTGGTGAGGGGAGAGAGATAAAAGCTCATTTAGGGGGCAGGGGATATAGCCTAGTGGCAAGAGTGCCTGCCTCTCATACATGAGGCCCTATATACGGTTCCCCAGCACCACATATACAGAAAACGGCCAGAAGCGGCGCTGTGGCTCAAGTGGCAGAGTGATAGCCTTGAGCGGGAAGAAGCCAGCGACAGTGCTCAGGCCCTGAGTCCAAGGCCCAGGACTGGCGAAAAAAAAAAAAAAAAGCTCATTTAGGAACGACATGAACATGCTGCGTTGGTAGCTGTTTATCAGTAAATATCTCCACTGAGATTAAGAAAAGCAGTAGCTTAATAAATTAAGTACTTCCTGGTATGGTTACTGTACTGGTAACTCCCCAAAAGAATCTGGATTGTGGTGAGGGCACAGAGAAAAAAGCTCATTTAGGATCTGCACTTACGAAGGGGGTAGGCAGCTGTATATCAGGGAGTAAACCTTCTGAGAATAAAAACAGCTGGAGCTTGTTAAGGTAATTACACAGGGGAAAGGATAATGTACTGGGAACTCCTCAGAAGAATCTTATTTGTGGTGAGGGGAGAGAGATAAAAGCTCATTTAGGAACGACATGAACATGCTGGGTAGGTAGCTGTTTATCAGTAAATATCTCCCCTGAGATTAAGAAAAGCAGTAGCTTAATAAATTAAGTACTTCCTGGTATGGTTACTGTACTGGTAACTCCCCAAAAGAATCTGGATTGTGGTGAGGGAACAGAGAAAAAAGCTCATTTAGGACCTGCACTTACGAAGGGGTTAGGCAGCTGTATATCAGGGAGTAAACCTTCTGAGAATAAAAACAGCTGGAGCTTGTTAAGGTAATTACACAGGGGAAAGGATAATGTAGTGGGAACTCTTCAGAATCATCTGATTTGTGGTGAGGGGAGAGAGATAAAAGCTCATTTAGGAACGACATGAACATGCTGCGTAGGTAGCTGTTTATCACGTAACATCTCCACTGTCATTAAGAAAAGCAGTAGCTTAATAAATTAAGTACTTCCTGGTATGGTTACTGTACTGGTAACTCCCCAAAGGAATCATGATTGTGGTGAGGGAACAGAGAAAAAGCTCATTTAGTACCTGCACTTACGAAGGGTTTAGGCAGCTGTATATCAGGGAGTAAACCTTCTTAGAATAAAAACAGCTGGAGCTTGTTAAGGTAATTACACAGGGGAAAGGATAATGTACTGGGAACTCCTCAGAAGAATCTGATTTGTGGTGAGGGGAGAGAGATAAATGCTCATTTAGGAACGACATGGACATGCTGCGTAGGTAGCTGTTTATCAGTAAATATCTCCACTGAGATTAAGAAAAGCAGTAGCTTAATAAATTAAGTACTTCCTGGTATGGTTACTGTACTGGTAACTCCCCAAAAGAATCTGGATTGTGGTGAGGGATCAGAGAAAAAAGCTCATTTAGGACCTGCACTTACGAAGGGGGTAGGCAGCTGTATATCAGGGAGTAAACCTTCTGAGAATAAAAACAGCTGGAGCTTGTTAAGGTAATTACACAGGGGAAAGGATAATGTACTGGGAACTCCTCAGAAGAATGTGATTTGTGGTGAGGGGAGAGAGATAAAAGCTCATTTAGGGGGCAGGGGATATAGCCTAGTAGCAAGAGTGCCTGCCTCTGATACATGAGGCCCTAGGTTCGGTTCCCCAGCACCACATATACAGAAAACGGCCAGAAGCGGCGCTGTGGCTCAAGTGGCAGAGTGCTAGCCTTGAGCGGGAAGAAGCCAGGGACAGTGCTCAGGCGCTGAGTCCAAGGCCCAAGACTGGCCAAAAGAAAAAAAAAAAAAAGCTCATTTAGGAACGACATGAACATGCTGCGTAGGTAGCTGTTTATCAGTAAATATCTCCACTGAGATTAAGAAAAGCAGTAGCTGAATAAATTAAGTACTTCCTGGTATGGTTACTGTACTGGTAACTCCCTAAAAGAATCTGGATTGTCGTGAGGCAATAGAGAAAAAAGCTCATTTAGGACCTGCACTTACGAAGGGGGTAGGCAGCTGTATATCAGGGAGTAAACCTTCTGAGAATAAAAACAGCTGGAACATGTTAAGGTAATTACACAGGGGAAAGGATAATGTACTGGGAACTCCTCAGAAGAATCTGATTTGTGGTGAGGGGAGAGAGATAAAAGCTCATTTAAGAACGACATGAACATGCTGCGTAGGTAGCTGTTTATCAATAAATATCTCCACTGAGATTAAGAAAAGCAGTAGCTTAATAACTTAAGTAATTCCTGGTATGGTTACTGTACTGGTAACTCCCCAAAAGAATCTGGATTGTGGTGAGGGAACAGAGAAAAAAGCTCATTTAGGACCTGCACTTACGAAGGGGGTAGGCAGCTGTATATCAGGGAGTAAACCTTCTGAGAATAAAAACAGCTGGAGATTGTTAAGGTAATTACACAGGGGAAAGGATAATGTACTGGGAACTCCACCGAAGAATCTGATTTGTGGTGAGGGGAGAGAGATAAAAGCTCATTTAGGAACGACATGAACATGCTGCGTAGGTAGCTGTTTATCAGTAAATATCTCCCCTGAGATTAAGAAAAGCAGTAGCTTAATAAATTAAGTACTTCCTGGTATGGTTACTGTACTGGTAACTCCCCAAAAGAATCTGGATTGTGGTGAGGGAACAGAGAAAAAAGCTCATTTAGGACCTGCACTTACGAAGGGAGTAGGCAGCTGTATATCAGGGAGTAAACCTTCTGAGAATAAAAACAGCTGGAGCTTGTTAAGGTAATTACACAGGGGAAAGGATAATGTACTGGGAACTCCTCAGAAGAATCTGATTTGTGGTGTGGGGAGAGAGATAAAAGCTCATTTAAGAACGACATGAACATGCTGCGTAGGTACCTGTTTATCAGTAAATATCTCCACTGAGATTAAGAAAAGCAGTAGCTTAATAAATTAAGTACTTCCTGGTATCTTTACTGTACTGGTAACTCCCCAAAAGAATCTGGATTGTGGTGAGGGAACAGAGAAAAAAGCACATTTAGGACCTGCACTTACGAAAGGGGTAGGCAGCTGTATATCAGGGAGTAAACCTTCTGAGAATAAAAACAGCTGGAGCATGTTAAGGTAATTACACAGTGGAAAGTATAATGTACTGGGAACTCCTCAGAAGAATCTGATTTGTGGTGAGGGGAGAGAGATAAAAGCTCATTTAAGAACGACATGAACATGCTGCGTAGGTAGCTGTTTATCAGTAAATATCTCCACTGAGATTAAGAAAAGCAGTAGCTTAATAACTTAAGTACTTCCTGGTGTGGTTACTGTACTTGTAACTCCCCAAAAGAATCTGGATTGTGGTGAGGGAACAGAGAAAAAAGCTCATTTAGGACCTGCACTTACGAAAGGGGTAGGCAGCTGTATATCAGGGAGTAAACCTTCTGAGAATAAAAACAGCTGGAGCTTGTTAAGGTAATTACACAGGGGAAAGGCTAATGTACTGGGAACTCCTCAGAAGAATCTGATTTGTGGTGAGGGGAGAGAGATAAAAGCTCATTTAAGAACGACATGAACATGCTCCGTAGGTAGCTGTTTATCAGTAAATATCTCCACTGAGATTAAGAAAAGCAGTAGCTTAATAAATTAAGTACTTCCTGGTATGATTACTGTACTGGTAACTCCCCAAAAGAATCTGGGTTGTGGTGAGGGAACAGAGAAAAAAGCTCATTTAGGACCTGCACTTACGAAGGGGTTAGGCAGCTGTATATCAGGGAGTAAACCTTCTGAGAATAAAAACAGCTGGAGCTTGTTAAGGTAATTACACAGGGGAAACGATAATGTACTGGGAACTCCTCAGAAGAATCTGATTTGTGGTGAGGGGAGAGAGATAAAAGCTCATTTAGGAACGACATGAACATGCTGCGTAGGTAGCTGTTTATCAGTAAATATCTCCACTGAGATTAAGAAAAGCAGTAGCTTAATAAATAAAGTACTTCCTGGTATGGTTACTGTACTGGTAACTCCCCAAAAAAATCTGGATTGTGGTGAGGGAACAGAGAAAAAAGCTCATTTAGGACCTGCACTTACGAAGGGGGTAGGCAGCAGTATATCAGGGAGTAAACCTTCTGAGAATAAAAACAGCTGGAGCTTCTTAAGGTAATTAAACAGGGGAAAGGATAATGTACTGGGAACTCCTCAGAAGAATCAGATTTGTGGTGAGGGGAGAGAGATAAAAGCTCATTTAGGAACGACATGAACATGCTGCGTAGGTAGCTGTTTATCAGTAAATATCTCCACTGAGATTAAGAAAAGAAGTAGCTTAAAAAATAAAGTACTTCCTGGTATGGTTACTGTACTGGTAACTCCCCAAAAAAATCTGGATTGTGGTGAGGGAACAGAGAAAAAAGCTCATTTAGGACCTGCACTTACGAAGGGGGTAGGCAGCAGTATATCAGGGAGTAAACCTTCTGAGAATAAAAACAGCTGGAGCTTCTTAAGGTAATTAAACAGGGGAAAGGATAATGTACTGGGAACTCCTCAGAAGAATCAGATATGTGGTGAGGGGAGAGAGATAAAAGCTCATTTAGGAACGACATGAACATGCTGCGTAGGTAGCTGTTTATCAGTAAATATCTCCAAAGAGATTAAGAAAAGCAGTAGCTTAATAAATTAAGTACTTCCTGGTATGGTTACTCTACTGGTAACTCCCCAAAAGAATCTGGATTGTGGTGAGGGAACAGAGAAAAAAGCTCATGTAGGACCTGCACTTACGAAGGGGGTAGGCAGCTGTATATCAGGGAGTAAACCTTCTTAGAATAAAAACAGCTGGAGCTTGTTAAGGTAATTACACAAGGGAAAGGATAATGTACTGGGAACTCCTCAGAAGAATCTGATTCGTGGTGAGGGGAGAGAGATAAATGCTCATTTAGGAACGACATGAACATGCTGCGTAGGTAGCTCTTTATCATTAAATATATCCACTGAGATTAAGAAAAGCAGTAGCTTAATAAATAAAGCACTTCCTGGTATGGTTACTGTTCTGGTAACTCCCCAAAAGAATCTGGATTGCGGTGAGGGAACAGAGAAAAAAGCTCATTTCGGACCTGCAATTACGAAGGGGGTAGGCAGCTGTATATCATGGAGTAAACCTTCTGAGAATGAAAACAGCTGGAGCTAGTTAAGATAATTACACAGGGGAAAGGATAATGTACTGGGAGCTCCTCAGAAGAATCTGATTTGTGGTGAGGGGAGAGAGATAAAAGCTCATTTAGGAACGACATGAACATGCTGCGTAGGTGGCTGTTTATAAGTAAATATCTCCACTGAGATTAAGAAAAGCAGTAGCTTAATAAATTAAGTACTTCCTGGTATGGTTACTGTACTGGTAACTCCCCAAAAGAATCTGGATTGTGATGAGGGAACAGAGAAAAAAGATCATTTAGGACCTGCACTTACGAAGGGGGTAGGCAGCTGTATATCAAGGAGTAAACCTTCTGAGAATAAAAACAGCTGGAGCTTGTTAAGGTAATTACACAGGGGAAAGGATAATGTACTGGGAACTCCTCAGAAGAATCTGATTTGTGGTGAGGGGAGAGAGATAAAAGCTCAGTTAGGAACGACATGAACATGCTGCGTAGGTAGCTGTTTATCAGTAAATATCTCCACTGAGATTAAGAAAAGCAGTAGCATAATAAATTAAGTACTTCCTGGTATGGTTACTGTACTGGTAACTGCCCAAAAGAATCTGGATTGTGGTGAGGGAACTGAGAAATAAGCATATTTTGGACCTGCACTTACGACGGGGGTAGGCAGCTGTATATCAGGGAGTAAACCTTCTGAGAATAAAAACAGCTGGAGCTTGTTAAGGTAATTACACAGGGGAAAGGATAATGTACTGGGAACTCGTCAGAAGAATATGATTTGTGGTGAGGGGAGAGAGATAAAAGCTCATTTAGGAACGACAGGAACATGCTGCATATATAGCTGTTTATCAGTAAATATCTCCACTGAGAATAAGAAAAGCAGTAGCGTAATAAATTAAGTACTTCCTGGTATGGATACTGTACTGGTAACTCCCCAAAAAATATAGATTGTGGTGAGGGAACAGAGAAAAAAGCTCATTTAGGACCTGCACTTACGAAGGGGGTAGGCAGCTGTATATCAGGGAGTAAACCTTCTGAGAATAAAAACAGATGGAGCTTGTTAAGGTAATTACACAGGGAAAAGGATAATGTACTGGGAACTCCTCAGAAGAATCAGATTTGTGGTGAGGGGAGAGAGATAAAAGCTCATTTAGGAACGACATGAACATGCTGCGTAGGTAGCTGTTTATCAGCAAATATCTCCACTGAGATTAAGAAAAGAAGTAGCTTAAAAAATAAAGTACTTCCTGGTATGGTTACTGTACTGGTAACTCCCCAAAAAAATCTGGATTGTGGTGAGGGAACAGAGAAAAAAGCTCATTTAGGACCTGCACTTACGAAGGGGGTAGGCAGCAGTATATCAGGGAGTAAACCTTCTGAGAATAAAAACAGCTGGAGCTTCTTAAGGTAATTAAACAGGGGAAAGGATAATGTACTGGGAACTCCTCAGAAGAATCAGATTTGTGGTGAGGGGAGAGAGATAAAAGCTCATTTAGGAACGACATGAACATGCTGCGTAGGTAGCTGTTTATCAGTAAATATCTCCAAAGAGATTAAGAAAAGCAGTAGCTTAATAAATTAAGTACTTCCTGGTATGGTTACTCTACTGGTAACTCCCCAAAAGAATCTGGATTGTGGTGAGGGAACAGAGAAAAAAGCTCATGTAGGACCTGCACTTACGAAGGGGGTAGGCAGCTGTATATCAGGGAGTAAACCTTCTTAGAATAAAAACAGCTGGAGCTTGTTAAGGTAATTACACAAGGGAAAGGATAATGTACTGGGAACTCCTCAGAAGAATCTGATTCGTGGTGAGGGGAGAGAGATAAATGCTCATTTAGGAACGACATGAACATGCTGCGTAGGTAGCTCTTTATCATTAAATATATCCACTGAGATTAAGAAAAGCAGTAGCTTAATAAATAAAGCACTTCCTGGTATGGTTACTGTTCTGGTAACTCCCCAAAAGAATCTGGATTGCGGTGAGGGAACAGAGAAAAAAGCTCATTTAGGACCTGCAATTACGAAGGGGGTAGGCAGCTGTATATCAGGGAGTAAACCTTCTGAGAATGAAAACAGCTGGAGCTAGTTAAGATAATTACACAGGGGAAAGGATAATGTACTCGGAGCTCCTCAGAAGAATCTGATTTGTGGTGAGGGGAGAGAGATAAAAGCTCATTTAGGAACGACATGAACATGCTGCGTAGGTGGCTGTTTATCAGTAAATATCTCCACTGAGATTAAGAAAAGCAGTAGCTTAATAAATTAAGTACTTCCTGGTATGGTTACTGTACTGGTAACTCCCCAAAAGAATCTGGATTGTGATGAGGGAACAGAGAAAAAAGATCATTTAGGACCTGCACTTACGAAGGGGGTAGGCAGCTGTATATCAAGGAGTAAACCTTCTGAGAATAAAAACAGCTGGAGCTTGTTAAGGTAATTACACAGGGGAAAGGATAATGTACTGGGAACTCCTCAGAAGAATCTGATTTGTGGTGAGGGGAGAGAGATAAAAGCTCAGTTAGGAACGACATGAACATGCTGCGTAGGTAGCTGTTTATCAGTAAATATCTCCACTGAGATTAAGAAAAGCAGTAGCATAATAAATTAAGTACTTCCTTGTATGCTTACTGTACTGGTAACTGCCCAAAAGAATCTGGATTGTGGTGAGGGAACTGAGAAATAAGCATATTTTGGACCTGCACTTACGACGGGGGTAGGCAGCTGTATATCAGGGAGTAAACCTTCTGAGAATAAAAACAGCTGGAGCTTGTTAAGGTAATTACACAGGGGAAAGGATAATGTACTGGGAACTCGTCAGAAGAATATGATTTGTGGTGAGGGGAGAGAGATAAAAGCTCATTTAGGAACGACAGGAACATGCTGCATATATAGCTGTTTATCAGTAAATATCTCCACTGAGAATAAGAAAAGCAGTAGCGTAATAAATTAAGTACTTCCTGGTATGGATACTGTACTGGTAACTCCCCAAAAAATATAGATTGTGGTGAGGGAACAGAGAAAAATGCTCATTTAGGACCTGCACTTACGAAGGGGGTAGGCAGCTGTATATCAGGGAGTAAACCTTCTGAGAATAAAAACAGATGGAGCTTGTTAAGGTAATTACACAGGGAAAAGGATAATGTACTGGGAACTCCTCAGAAGATTCAGATTTGTGGTGAGGGGAGACAGATAAAAGCTCATTTAGGAACGACATGATCACGCTGCGTAGGTAGCTGTTTATCAGTAAATATCTCCACTGAGATTAAGAAAAGCAGTAGCTTAATAAATTAAGTATTTCCTGGTATGGTTACTGTACTGGTAACTCCCCAAAAGAATGTGGATTGTGGTGAGGGAACAGAGAAAAAAGCTCATTTAGGACCTGCACTTATGAAGGGGGTAGGCAGCTGTATATCAGGGAGTAAACCTTCTGAGAATAAAAACAGCTGGAGCTTGTTAAGGTAATTACACAGGGGAAAGGATAATGTACTGGGAACTCCTCAGAAGAATCTGATTTGTGGTGAGGGGAGAGAGATAAAAGCTCATTTAGGAACGACATGAACATGCTGCGTAGGTAGCTGTTTATCAGTAAATATCTCCACTGAGATTAAGAAAAGTAGGAGCTTAATAAATTAATTACTTCCTGGTATGGTTACTGTACTGGTAACTCCCCAAAAGAATCTGGATTGTGATGAGGGAACAGAGAAAAAAGCTCATTTAGGACCTACACTTACGAAGGGGGTAGGCAGCTGTATATCAAGGAGTAAACCTTCTGAGAATAAAAACAGCTGGAGTTTGTTAAGGTAATTACACAGGGGAAAGGATAATGTACTGGGAACTCCTCAGAAGAATCTGATTTGTGGTGAGGTTAGACAGATAAAAGCTCATTTAGGAACGACATGAACATGCTGCGTAGGTAGCTATTTATCAGTAAATATCTCCACTGAGATTAAGAAAAGCAGTAGCTTAATAAACTAAGTACTTCCTGGTATGGTTCCTGTACTGGTAACTGCCCAAAAGAATCTGGATTGTGGTGAGGGAACAGAGAAATAAGCATATTTTGGACCTGCACTTACGACGGGGGTAGGCAACTCTATATCAGGGAGTAAACCTTCTGAGAATAAAAACAGCTGGTGCTTGTTAAGGTAATTACACAGGGGAAAGGATAATGTACTGGGAACTCGTCAGAAGAATCTGATTTGTGGTGAGGGGAGAGAGATAAAAGCTCATTTAGGAACGACATGAACATGCTGCATATGTAGCTGTTTATCAGTAAATATCTCCACTGAGAATAAGAAAAGCAGTAGCTTAATAAATTAAGTACTTCCTGGTATGGTTACTGTACTGGTAACTCGCCAAAAGAATCTGGATTGTGGTGAGAGAACAGAGAAAAAAGCTCATTTAGGACCGGCACTTACGAAGGGGGTAGGCAGCTGTATATCAGGGAGTAAACCTTCTGAGAATAAATACAGCTGGAGCTTGTTAAGGTAATTACACAGGGGAAAGGATAATGTACTGGGAACTCCTCAGAAGAATCTGATTTGTGGTGAGGGGAGAGAGATAAAAGCTCATTTAGGAACGACCTGAACATGCTGCGTAGGTAGCTGTTTATCAGTAAATATCTCCACTTAGAATAAGAAAAGCTGTAGCTTAATAAATTAAGTACTTCCTGGTATGGTTACTGTACTGGTAACTCCCCAAAAGAATCTGGATTGTGGTGAGGGAACAGAGAAAAAAGCTCATTTAGGACCTGCACTTACGAAGGGGTTAGGCAGCTATATATCAGGGAGTAAACCTTCTGAGAATAAAAACAGCTGGAGCTTGTTAAGGTAATTACACAGGGGAAAGGAAAATGTACTGGGAACTCCTCAGAAGAATCAGATTTGTGGTGAGGGGAGAGAGATAAAAGCTCATTTATGAACGACATGAACATGCTGCGTAGGTAGCTGTTTATCAGTAAATATCTCCACTGAGATTAAGAAAAGCAGTAGCTTAATAAATTAAGTACTTCCTGGTATGGTTACTGTACTGGTAACTCTCCAAAAGAATCTGGATTGTGGTGACGGAACAGAGAAATAAGCTCATTAAGGACCTGCAGTTACGAAGGGGGTAGGAAGCTGTATATCAGTGAGAAAACCTTCTGAGAATAAAAACAGCTGGAGCTTGTTAAGGTAATTACACAGGGGAAAGGATAATGTACTGGGAACTCCTCAGAAGAATCTGATTCGTGGTGAGGGGAGAGAGATAAATGCTCATTTAGGAACGACATGAACATGCTGCGTAGGTAGCTCTTTATCATTAAATATATCCACTGAGATTAAGAAAAGCAGTAGCTTAATAAATAAAGCACTTCCTGGTATGGTTACTGTTCTGGTAACTCCCCAAAAGAATCTGGATTGCGGTGAGGGAACAGAGAAAAAAGCTCATTTAGGACCTGCAATTACGAAGGGGGTAGGCAGCTGTATATCATGGAGTAAACCTTCTGAGAATGAAAACAGCTGGAGCTAGTTAAGATAATTACACAGGGGAAAGGATAATGTACTGGGAGCTCCTCAGAAGAATCTGATTTGTGGTGAGGGGAGAGAGATAAAAGCTCATTTAGGAACGACATGAACATGCTGCGTAGGTGGCTGTTTATAAGTAAATATCTCCACTGAGATTAAGAAAAGCAGTAGCTTAATAAATTAAGTACTTCCTGGTATGGTTACTGTACTGGTAACTCCCCAAAAGAATCTGGATTGTGATGAGGGAACAGAGAAAAAAGATCCTTTAGGACCTGCACTTACGAAGGGGGTAGGCAGCTGTATATCAAGGAGTAAACCTTCTGAGAATAAAAACAGCTGGAGCTTGTTAAGGTAATTACACAGGGGAAAGGATAATGTACTGGGAACTCCTCAGAAGAATCTGATTTGTGGTGAGGGGAGAGAGATAAAAGCTCAGTTAGGAACGACATGAACATGCTGCGTAGGTAGCTGTTTATCAGTAAATATCTCCACTGAGATTAAGAAAAGCAGTAGCATAATAAATTAAGTACTTCCTGGTATGGTTACTGTACTGGTAACTGCCCAAAAGAATCTGGATTGTGGTGAGGGAACTGAGAAATAAGCATATTTTGGACCTGCACTTACGACGGGGGTAGGCAGCTGTATATCAGGGAGTAAACCTTCTGAGAATAAAAACAGCTGGAGCTTGTTAAGGTAATTACACAGGGGAAAGGATAATGTACTGGGAACTCGTCAGAAGAATATGATTTGTGGTGAGGGGAGAGAGATAAAAGCTCATTTAGGAACGACAGGAACATGCTGCATATATAGCTGTTTATCAGTAAATATCTCCACTGAGAATAAGAAAAGCAGTAGCGTAATAAATTAAGTACTTCCTGGTATGGATACTGTACTGGTAACTCCCCAAAAAATATAGATTGTGGTGAGGGAACAGAGAAAAAAGCTCATTTAGGACCTGCACTTACGAAGGGGGTAGGCAGCTGTATATCAGGGAGTAAACCTTCTGAGAATAAAAACAGATGGAGCTTGTTAAGGTAATTACACAGGGAAAAGGATAATGTACTGGGAACTCCTCAGAAGAATCAGATTTGTGGTGAGGGGAGAGAGATAAAAGCTCATTTAGGAACGACATGAACATGCTGCGTAGGTAGCTGTTTATCAGCAAATATCTCCACTGAGATTAAGAAAAGAAGTAGCTTAAAAAATAAAGTACTTCCTGGTATGGTTACTGTACTGGTAACTCCCCAAAAAAATCTGGATTGTGGTGAGGGAACAGAGAAAAAAGCTCATTTAGGACCTGCACTTACGAAGGGGGTAGGCAGCAGTATATCAGGGAGTAAACCTTCTGAGAATAAAAACAGCTGGAGCTTCTTAAGGTAATTAAACAGGGGAAAGGATAATGTACTGGGAACTCCTCAGAAGAATCAGATTTGTGGTGAGGGGAGAGAGATAAAAGCTCATTTAAGAACGACATGAACATGCTGCGTAGGTAGCTGTTTATCAGTAAATATCTCCAAAGAGATTAAGAAAAGCAGTAGCTTAATAAATTAAGTACTTCCTGGTATGGTTACTCTACTGGTAACTCCCCAAAAGAATCTGGATTGTGGTGAGGGAACAGAGAAAAAAGCTCATGTAGGACCTGCACTTACGAAGGGGGTAGGCAGCTGTATATCAGGGAGTAAACCTTCTTAGAATAAAAACAGCTGGAGCTTGTTAAGGTAATTACACAAGGGAAAGGATAATGTACTGGGAACTCCTCAGAAGAATCTGATTCGTGGTGAGGGGAGAGAGATAAATGCTCATTTAGGAACGACATGAACATGCTGCGTAGGTAGCTCTTTATCATTAAATATATCCACTGAGATTAAGAAAAGCAGTAGCTTAATAAATAAAGCACTTCCTGGTATGGTTACTGTTCTGGTAACTCCCCAAAAGAATCTGGATTGCGGTGAGGGAACAGAGAAAAAAGCTCATTTAGGACCTGCAATTACGAAGGGGGTAGGCAGCTGTATATCAGGGAGTAAACCTTCTGAGAATGAAAACAGCTGGAGCTAGTTAAGATAATTACACAGGGGAAAGGATAATGTACTCGGAGCTCCTCAGAAGAATCTGATTTGTGGTGAGGGGAGAGAGATAAAAGCTCATTTAGGAACGACATGAACATGCTGCGTAGGTGGCTGTTTATCAGTAAATATCTCCACTGAGATTAAGAAAAGCAGTAGCTTAATAAATTAAGTACTTCCTGGTATGGTTACTGTACTGGTAACTCCCCAAAAGAATCTGGATTGTGATGAGGGAACAGAGAAAAAAGATCATTTAGGACCTGCACTTACGAAGGGGGTAGGCAGCTGTATATCAAGGAGTAAACCTTCTGAGAATAAAAACAGCTGGAGCTTGTTAAGGTAATTACACAGGGGAAAGGATAATGTACTGGGAACTCCTCAGAAGAATCTGATTTGTGGTGAGGGGAGAGAGATAAAAGCTCAGTTAGGAACGACATGAACATGCTGCGTAGGTAGCTGTTTATCAGTAAATATCTCCACTGAGATTAAGAAAAGCAGTAGCATAATAAATTAAGTACTTCCTGGTATGCTTACTGTACTGGTAACTGCCCAAAAGAATCTGGATTGTGGTGAGGGAACTGAGAAATAAGCATATTTTGGACCTGCACTTACGACGGGGGTAGGCAGCTGTATATCAGGGAGTAAACCTTCTGAGAATAAAAACAGCTGGAGCTTGTTAAGGTAATTACACAGGGGAAAGGATAATGTACTGGGAACTCGTCAGAAGAATATGATTTGTGGTGAGGGGAGAGAGATAAAAGCTCATTTAGGAACGACAGGAACATGCTGCATATATAGCTGTTTATCAGTAAATATCTCCACTGAGAATAAGAAAAGCAGTAGCGTAATAAATTAAGTACTTCCTGGTATGGATACTGTACTGGTAACTCCCCAAAAAATATAGATTGTGGTGAGGGAACAGAGAAAAATGCTCATTTAGGACCTGCACTTACGAAGGGGGTAGGCAGCTGTATATCAGGGAGTAAACCTTCTGAGAATAAAAACAGATGGAGCTTGTTAAGGTAATTACACAGGGAAAAGGATAATGTACTGGGAACTCCTCAGAAGATTCAGATTTGTGGTGAGGGGAGACAGATAAAAGCTCATTTAGGAACGACATGATCACGCTGCGTAGGTAGCTGTTTATCAGTAAATATCTCCACTGAGATTAAGAAAAGCAGTAGCTTAATAAATTAAGTATTTCCTGGTATGGTTACTGTACTGGTAAGTCCCCAAAAGAATGTGGATTGTGGTGAGGGAACAGAGAAAAAAGCTCATTTAGGACCTGCACTTATGAAGGGGGTAGGCAGCTGTATATCAGGGAGTAAACCTTCTGAGAATAAAAACAGCTGGAGCTTGTTAAGGTAATTACACAGGGGAAAGGATAATGTACTGGGAACTCCTCAGAAGAATCTGATTTGTGGTGAGGGGAGAGAGATAAAAGCTCATTTAGGAACGACATGAACATGCTGCGTAGGTAGCTGTTTATCAGTAAATATCTCCACTGAGATTAAGAAAAGTAGGAGCTTAATAAATTAATTACTTCCTGGTATGGTTACTGTACTGGTAACTCCCCAAAAGAATCTGGATTGTGATGAGGGAACAGAGAAAAAAGCTCATTTAGGACCTACACTTACGAAGGGGGTAGGCAGCTGTATATCAAGGAGTAAACCTTCTGAGAATAAAAACAGCTGGAGTTTGTTAAGGTAATTACACAGGGGAAAGGATAATGTACTGGGAACTCCTCAGAAGAATCTGATTTGTGGTGAGGTTAGACAGATAAAAGCTCATTTAGGAACGACATGAACATGCTGCGTAGGTAGCTATTTATCAGTAAATATCTCCACTGAGATTAAGAAAAGCAGTAGCTTAATAAACTAAGTACTTCCTGGTATGGTTCCTGTACTGGTAACTGCCCAAAAGAATCTGGATTGTGGTGAGGGAACAGAGAAATAAGCATATTTTGGACCTGCACTTACGACGGGGGTAGGCAACTCTATATCAGGGAGTAAACCTTCTGAGAATAAAAACAGCTGGTGCTTGTTAAGGTAATTACACAGGGGAAAGGATAATGTACTGGGAACTCGTCAGAAGAATCTGATTTGTGGTGAGGGGAGAGAGATAAAAGCTCATTTAGGAACGACATGAACATGCTGCATATGTAGCTGTTTATCAGTAAATATCTCCACTGAGAATAAGAAAAGCAGTAGCTTAATAAATTAAGTACTTCCTGGTATGGTTACTGTACTGGTAACTCGCCAAAAGAATCTGGATTGTGGTGAGAGAACAGAGAAAAAAGCTCATTTAGGACCGGCACTTACGAAGGGGGTAGGCAGCTGTATATCAGGGAGTAAACCTTCTGAGAATAAATACAGCTGGAGCTTGTTAAGGTAATTACACAGGGGAAAGGATAATGTACTGGGAACTCCTCAGAAGAATCTGATTTGTGGTGAGGGGAGAGAGATAAAAGCTCATTTAGGAACGACCTGAACATGCTGCGTAGGTAGCTGTTTATCAGTAAATATCTCCACTTAGAATAAGAAAAGCTGTAGCTTAATAAATTAAGTACTTCCTGGTATGGTTACTGTACTGGTAACTCCCCAAAAGAATCTGGATTGTGGTGAGGGAACAGAGAAAAAAGCTCATTTAGGACCTGCACTTACGAAGGGGTTAGGCAGCTATATATCAGGGAGTAAACCTTCTGAGAATAAAAACAGCTGGAGCTTGTTAAGGTAATTACACAGGGGAAAGGAAAATGTACTGGGAACTCCTCAGAAGAATCAGATTTGTGGTGAGGGGAGAGAGATAAAAGCTCATTTATGAACGACATGAACATGCTGCGTAGGTAGCTGTTTATCAGTAAATATCTCCACTGAGATTAAGAAAAGCAGTAGCTTAATAAATTAAGTACTTCCTGGTATGGTTACTGTACTGGTAACTCTCCAAAAGAATCTGGATTGTGGTGACGGAACAGAGAAATAAGCTCATTAAGGACCTGCAGTTACGAAGGGGGTAGGAAGCTGTATATCAGTGAGAAAACCTTCTGAGAATAAAAACAGCTGGAGCTTGTTAAGGTAATTACACAGGGGAAAGGATAATGTACTGGGAACTCCTCAGAAGAATCTGATTTGTGGTGAGTGGAGAGAGAGAAAAGCTCATTTAGGAACGACATGAACATGCTGCGTAGATAGCTGTTTATCAGTAAATATCTCCACTGAGATTAAGAAAAGCAGTAGCTTAATAAATTAAGTACTTCCTGGTATGGTTACTCTACTGGTAACTCTCCAAAAGAATCTGGATTGTGGTGAGGGAACAGAGAAAAAAGCTCATTAAGGACCTGCACTTACGAAGGGGGTAGGATGCTGTATATCAGGGAGAAAACCTTCTGAGAATAAAAACAGCTGGAGCTTGTTAAGGTAATTACACAGGGGAAAGGATAATGTACTGGGAACTCCTCAGAAGAATCTGATTCGTGGTGAGGCGAGAGAGAGAAAAGCTCATTTAGGAACGACATGAACATGCTGCGTAGGTAGCTGTTTATCAGTAAATATCTCCACTGAGATTAAGAAAAGCAGTAGCTTAATAAATTAAGTACTTCCTGGTATGGTTACTGTACTGGTAACTCGCCAAAAGAATCTGGATTGTGGTGATGGAACAGAGAAAAAAGCTCATTTAAGACCTGCTCTAACGAAGGGGGTAGGCAGCTGTATATCCGGGAGTAAACCTTCTGAGAATAAAAACAGCTGGAGCTTGTTAAGGTAATTACACAGGGGAAAGGATAATGTACTGGGAACTCCTCAGAAGAATCTGATTTGTGGTGAGGGGAGAGAGATAAAAGGTCATTTAGGAACGACATGAACATGCTGCGTAGGTAGCTGTTTATCAGTAAATATCTCCACTAAGATTAAGAAAAGCAGTAGCTTAATAAATTAAGTACTTCCTGGTATGTTTACTGGACTGGAAACTCCCCAAAAGAATCTGGATTGTGGTGAGGGAACAGAGAAAAAAGCTCATTTAGGACCTGCACTTACGAAGGGGGTAGGCAGCTGTATATGAGTGAGTAAACCTTCTGAGAATAAAAACAGCTGCAGCTTGTTAAGGTAATTACACAGGGGAAAGAATAATGTACTGGGAACTCCTCAGAAGAATCTGATTTGTGGTGAGGGGAGAGAGATAAAAGCTCATTTAGGAACGACATGAACATGCTGCGTATGAAGCTGTTTATCAGTAAATATCTCCACTGAGATTAAGAAAAGCAGTAGCTTAATAAATTAAATACTTCCTGGTATGGTTACTGTACTGGTAACTCCCCAAAAGAATCTGGATTGTGGTGAGGGAACAGAGAAAAAAGCTCATGTAGGACCTGCACTTACGAAGGGGGTAGTCACCAGTATATCAGGGAGTAAACCTTCTGAGAATTAAAACAGCTGGAGCTTGTTAAGATAATTACACAGGGGAAAGGATAATGTACTGGGAACTCCTCAGAAGAATATGATTTCTGGTGAGGGGAGTGATATAAAAGCTCATTTAGGAACGACATGAACATGCTGCGTAGGTAGCTGTTTATCAGTAAATATCTCCACTGAGATTAAGAAAAGCAGTAGCTTAATAAATTAAGTACTTCCTGGTATGGTTACTGTACTGGTAACTCCCCAAAAGAATCTGGATTGTGGTGAGGGAACAGAGAAAAAAGCTCATTTAGGACCTGCACTTACGAAGGGGGTAGGCAGCTGTATATCAGGGAGTAAACCTTCTGAGAATAAAAACAGCTGGAGCTTGTTAAGGTAATTACACATGGGAAAGGCTAATGTACTGGGAACTCCTCAGAAGAATATGATTTGTGGTGAGGGGAGTGAGATAAAAACTCAATTAGGAACGACATGAACATGCTGCGTAGGTAGCTGTTTATCAGTAAATATCTCCACTGAGATTAAGAAAAGCAGTAGCTTAATAAATTAAGTACTTCCTCGTATGGTTACTGTACTGGTAACTCCCCAAAACAATCTGGATTGTGGTGAGGGAACAGAGAAAAAAGCTAATTTAGGACCTGCACTTACGAAGGGGGAAGGCAGCTGTATATCAGGGAGTAAACCTTCTGAGAATAAAAACAGCTGGAGCTTGTTAAGGTAATTACACAGGGGAAAGGATAATGTACTGGGAACTCCTCAGAAGAATCTGATTTGTGGTGAGGGGAGAGAGATAAAAGCTCATTAATGAACGACATGAACATGCTGCGTAGGTAGCTGTTTATCAATAAATATTTCCACTGAGATTAAGAAAAGCAGTAGCTTAATACATTAAGTACTTCCTGGTATGGTTACTGTACTGGTAACTCCCCAAAAGAATCTGGATTGTGGTGAGGGAACAGAGAAAAAAGCTCATTTAGGACCTGCACTTACGAAGGGGGTAGGCAGCTGTATATCAGGGAGTAAACCTTCTGAGAATAAAAACAGCTGGAGTTTGTTAAGGTAATTACACAGGGGAAAGGATAATGTACTGGGAACTCCTCAGAAGAATCTGATTTGTGGTGAGGTTAGACAGATAAAAGCTCATTTAGGAACGACATGAACATGCTGCGTAGGTAGCTGTTTATCAGTAAATATCTCCACTGAGATTAAGAAAAGCAGTAGCTTAATAAATTAAGTATTTCCTGGTATGGTTACTGTACTGGTAAGTCCCCAAAAGAATGTGGATTGTGGTGAGGGAACAGAGAAAAAAGCTCATTTAGGACCTGCACTTATGAAGGGGGTAGGCAGCTGTATATCAGGGAGTAAACCTTCTGAGAATAAAAACAGCTGGAGCTTGTTAAGGTAATTACACAGGGGAAAGGATAATGTACTGGGAACTCCTCAGAAGAATCTGATTTGTGGTGAGGGGAGAGAGATAAAAGCTCATTTAGGAACGACATGAACATGCTGCGTAGGTAGCTGTTTATCAGTAAATATCTCCACTGAGATTAAGAAAAGTAGGAGCTTAATAAATTAATTACTTCCTGGTATGGTTACTGTACTGGTAACTCCCCAAAAGAATCTGGATTGTGATGAGGGAACAGAGAAAAAAGCTCATTTAGGACCTACACTTACGAAGGGGGTAGGCAGCTGTATATCAAGGAGTAAACCTTCTGAGAATAAAAACAGCTGGAGTTTGTTAAGGTAATTACACAGGGGAAAGGATAATGTACTGGGAACTCCTCAGAAGAATCTGATTTGTGGTGAGGTTAGACAGATAAAAGCTCATTTAGGAACGACATGAACATGCTGCGTAGGTAGCTATTTATCAGTAAATATCTCCACTGAGATTAAGAAAAGCAGTAGCTTAATAAACTAAGTACTTCCTGGTATGGTTCCTGTACTGGTAACTGCCCAAAAGAATCTGGATTGTGGTGAGGGAACAGAGAAATAAGCATATTTTGGACCTGCACTTACGACGGGGGTAGGCAACTCTATATCAGGGAGTAAACCTTCTGAGAATAAAAACAGCTGGTGCTTGTTAAGGTAATTACACAGGGGAAAGGATAATGTACTGGGAACTCGTCAGAAGAATCTGATTTGTGGTGAGGGGAGAGAGATAAAAGCTCATTAAGGAACGACATGAACATGCTGCATATGTAGCTGTTTATCAGTAAATATCTCCACTGAGAATAAGAAAAGCAGTAGCTTAATAAATTAAGTACTTCCTGGTATGGTTACTGTACTGGTAACTCGCCAAAAGAATCTGGATTGTGGTGAGAGAACAGAGAAAAAAGCTCATTTAGGACCGGCACTTACGAAGGGGGTAGGCAGCTGTATATCAGGGAGTAAACCTTCTGAGAATAAATACAGCTGGAGCTTGTTAAGGTAATTACACAGGGGAAAGGATAATGTACTGGGAACTCCTCAGAAGAATCTGATTTGTGGTGAGGGGAGAGAGATAAAAGCTCATTTAGGAACGACCTGAACATGCTGCGTAGGTAGCTGTTTATCAGTAAATATCTCCACTTAGAATAAGAAAAGCTGTAGCTTAATAAATTAAGTACTTCCTGGTATGGTTACTGTACTGGTAACTCCCCAAAAGAATCTGGATTGTGGTGAGGGAACAGAGAAAAAAGCTCATTTAGGACCTGCACTTACGAAGGGGTAGGCAGCTATATATCAGGGAGTAAACCTTCTGAGAATAAAAACAGCTGGAGCTTGTTAAGGTAATTACACAGGGGAAAGGAAAATGTACTGGGAACTCCTCAGAAGAATCAGATTTGTGGTGAGGGGAGAGAGATAAAAGCTCATTTATGAACGACATGAACATGCTGCGTAGGTAGCTGTTTATCAGTAAATATCTCCACTGAGATTAAGAAAAGCAGTAGCTTAATAAATTAAGTACTTCCTGGTATGGTTACTGTACTGGTAACTCTCCAAAAGAATCTGGATTGTGGTGACGGAACAGAGAAATAAGCTCATTAAGGACCTGCAGTTACGAAGGGGGTAGGAAGCTGTATATCAGTGAGAAAACCTTCTGAGAATAAAAACAGCTGGAGCTTGTTAAGGTAATTACACAGGGGAAAGGATAATGTACTGGGAACTCCTCAGAAGAATCTGATTTGTGGTGAGTGGAGAGAGAGAAAAGCTCATTTAGGAACGACATGAACATGCTGCGTAGGTAGCTGTTTATCAGTAAATATCTCCACTGAGATTAAGAAAAGCAGTAGCTTAATAAATTAAGTACTTCCTGGTATGGTTACTCTACTGGTAACTCTCCAAAAGAATCTGGATTGTGGTGAGGGAACAGAGAAAAAAGCTCATTAAGGACCTGCACTTACGAAGGGGGTAGGATGCTGTATATCAGGGAGAAAACCTTCTGAGAATAAAAACAGCTGGAGCTTGTTAAGGTAATTACACAGGGGAAAGGATAATGTACTGGGAACTCCTCAGAAGAATCTGATTCGTGGTGAGGCGAGAGAGATAAAAGCTCATTTAGGAACGACATGAACATGCTGCGTAGGTAGCTGTTTATCAGTAAATATCTCCACTGAGATTAAGAAAAGCAGTAGCTTAATAAATTAAGTACTTCCTGGTATGGTTACTGTACTGGTAACTCGCCCAAAAGAATCTGGATTGTGGTGATGGAACAGAGAAAAAAGCTCATTTAAGACCTGCTCTAACGAAGGGGGTAGGCAGCTGTATATCCGGGAGTAAACCTTCTGAGAATAAAAACAGCTGGAGCTTGTTAAGGTAATTACACAGGGGAAAGGATAATGTACTGGGAACTCCTCAGAAGAATCTGATTTGTGGTGAGGGGAGAGAGATAAAAGGTCATTTAGGAACGACATGAACATGCTGCGTAGGTAGCTGTTTATCAGTAAATATCTCCACTAAGATTAAGAAAAGCAGTAGCTTAATAAATTAAGTACTTCCTGGTATGTTTACTGACTGGAAACTCCCCAAAAGAATCTGGATTGTGGTGAGGGAACAGAGAAAAAAGCTCATTTAGGACCTGCACTTACGAAGGGGGTAGGCAGCTGTATATGAGTGAGTAAACCTTCTGAGAATAAAAACAGCTGCAGCTTGTTAAGGTAATTACACAGGGGAAAGAATAATGTACTGGGAACTCCTCAGAAGAATCTGATTTGTGGTGAGGGGAGAGAGATAAAAGCTCATTTAGGAACGACATGAACATGCTGCGTATGAAGCTGTTTATCAGTAAATATCTCCACTGAGATTAAGAAAAGCAGTAGCTTAATAAATTAAATACTTCCTGGTATGGTTACTGTACTGGTAACTCCCCAAAAGAATCTGGATTGTGGTGAGGGAACAGAGAAAAAAGCTCATGTAGGACCTGCACTTACGAAGGGGGTAGTCACCAGTATATCAGGGAGTAAACCTTCTGAGAATTAAAACAGCTGGAGCTTGTTAAGATAATTACACAGGGGAAAGGATAATGTACTGGGAACTCCTCAGAAGAATATGATTTCTGGTGAGGGGAGTGATATAAAAGCTCATTTAGGAACGACATGAACATGCTGCGTAGGTAGCTGTTTATCAGTAAATATCTCCACTGAGATTAAGAAAAGCAGTAGCTTAATAAATTAAGTACTTCCTGGTATGGTTACTGTACTGGTAACTCCCCAAAAGAATCTGGATTGTGGTGAGGGAACAGAGAAAAAAGCTCATTTAGGACCTGCACTTACGAAGGGGGTAGGCAGCTGTATATCAGGGAGTAAACCTTCTGAGAATAAAAACAGCTGGAGCTTGTTAAGGTAATTACACATGGGAAAGGCTAATGTACTGGGAACTCCTCAGAAGAATATGATTTGTGGTGAGGGGAGTGAGATAAAAACTCATTAGGAACGACATGAACATGCTGCGTAGGTAGCTGTTTATCAGTAAATATCTCCACTGAGATTAAGAAAAGCAGTAGCTTAATAATTAAGTACTTCCTCGTATGGTTACTGTACTGGTAACTCCCCAAAACAATCTGGATTGTGGTGAGGGAACAGAGAAAAAAGCTAATTTAGGACCTGCACTTACGAAGGGGGAAGGCAGCTGTATATCAGGGAGTAAACCTTCTGAGAATAAAAACAGCTGGAGCTTGTTAAGGTAATTACACAGGGGAAAGGATAATGTACTGGGAACTCCTCAGAAGAATCTGATTTGTGGTGAGGGGAGAGAGATAAAAGCTCATTAATGAACGACATGAACATGCTGCGTAGGTAGCTGTTTATCAATAAATATTTCCACTGAGATTAAGAAAAGCAGTAGCTTAATACATTAAGTACTTCCTGGTATGGTTACTGTACTGGTAACTCCCCAAAAGAATCTGGATTGTGGTGAGGGAACAGAGAAAAAAGCTCATTTAGGACCTGCACTTACGAAGGGGGTAGGCAGCTGTATATCAGGGAGTAAACCTTCTGAGAATAAAAACAGCTGGAGTTTGTTAAGGTAATTACACAGGGGAAAGGATAATGTACTGGGAACTCCTCAGAAGAATCTGATTTGTGGTGAGGTTAGACAGATAAAAGCTCATTTAGGAACGACATGAACATGCTGCGTAGGTAGCTATTTATCAGTAAATATCTCCACTGAGATTAAGAAAAGCAGTAGCTTAATAAACTAAGTACTTCCTGGTATGGTTCCTGTACTGGTAACTGCCCAAAAGAATCTGGATTGTGGTGAGGGAACAGAGAAATAAGCATATTTTGGACCTGCACTTACGACGGGGGTAGGCAACTGTATATCAGGGAGTAAACCTTCTGAGAATAAAAACAGCTGGTGCTTGTTAAGGTAATTACACAGGGGAAAGGATAATGTACTGGGAACTCGTCAGAAGAATCTGATTTGTGGTGAGGGGAGAGAGATAAAAGCTCATTTAGGAACGACATGAACATGCTGCATATGTAGCTGTTTATCAGTAAATATCTCCACTGAGAATAAGAAAAGCAGTGGCGTAATAAATTAAGTACTTCCTGGTATGGATACTGTACTGGTAACTCCCCAAAAAATGTGGATTGTGGTGAGGGAACAGAGAAAATAGCTCATTTAGGACCTGCACTTACGAAGGGGGTAGGCAGCTGTATATCAGGGAGTAAACCTTCTGAGAATAAAAACAGCTGGAGCTTGTTAAGGTAATTACACAGGGGAAAGGATAATGTACTGGGAACTCCTCAGAAGAATCTGATTTGTGGTGAGGGGAGAGAGATAAAAGCTCATTTAGGAACGACATGAACATGCTGCGTAGCTAGCTGTTTATCAGTAAATATCTCCACTGAGATTAAGAAAAGCAGTAGCTTAATAAATTAAGTACTTCCTGGTATGGTTACTGTACTGGTAACTCGCCAAAAGAATCTGGATTGTGGTGAGGGAACAGAGAAAAAAGCTCATTTAGGACCGGCACTTACGAAGGGGGTAGGCAGCTGTATATCAGGGAGTAAACCTTCTGAGAATAAATACAGGTGGAGCTTGTTAAGGTAATTACACAGGGGAAAGGATAATGTACTGGGAACTCCTCAGAAGAATCTGATTTGTGGTGAGTGGAGAGAGAGAAAAGGTCATTTAGGAACGACATGAACATGCTGCGTAGGTAGCTGTTTATCAGTAAATATCTCCACTGAGATTAAGAAAAGCAGTAGCTTAATAAATTAAGTACTTCCTGGTATGGTTACTGTACTGGTAACTCGCCAAAAGAATCTGGATTGTGGTGAGGGAACAGAGAAAAAAGCTCATTTAGGACCTGCTCTTACAAAGGGGGTAGGCAGCTGTATATCAGGGAGTAAACCTTCTGAGAATAAAAACAGCTGGAGCTTGTTATGGTAATTACACATGGGAAAGGATAATGTACTGGGAACTCCTCAGAAGAATCTGATTTGTGGTGAGGGGAGAGAGATAAAAGCTCATTAATGAACGACATGAACATGCTGCGTAGGTAGCTGTTTATCAATAAATATTTCCACTGAGATTAAGAAAAGCAGTAGCTTAATACATTAAGTACTTCCTGGTATGGTTACTGTACTGGTAACTCCCCAAAAGAATCTGGATTGTGGTGAGGGAACAGAGAAAAAAGCTCATTTAGGACCTGCACTTACGAAGGGGGTAGGCAGCTGTATATCAGGGAGTAAACCTTCTGAGAATAAAAACAGCTGGAGCTTGTTAAGGTAATTACACATGGGAAAGGCTAATGTACTGGGAATTCCTCAGAAAAATATGATTTGTGGTGAGGGGAGTGAGATAAAAACTCAATTAGGAACGACATGAACATGCTGCGTAGGTAGCTGTTTATCAGTAAATATCTCCACTGAGATTAAGAAAAGCAGTAGCTTAATAAATTAAGTACTTCCTCGTATGGTTACTGTACTGGTAACTCCCCAAAACAATCTGGATTGTGGTGAGGGAACAGAGAAAAAAGCTAATTTAGGACCTGCACTTACGAAGGGGGAAGGCAGCTGTATATCAGGGAGTAAACCTTCTGAGAATAAAAACAGCTGGAGCTTGTTAAGGTAATTACACAGGGGAAAGGATAATGTACTGGGAACTCCTCAGAAGAATCTGATTTGTGGTGAGGGGAGAGAGATAAAAGCTCATTAATGAACGACATGAACATGCTGCGTAGGTAGCTGTTTATCAATAAATATTTCCACTGAGATTAAGAAAAGCAGTAGCTTAATACATTAAGTACTTCCTGGTATGGTTACTGTACTGGTAACTCCCCAAAAGAATCTGGATTGTGGTGAGGGAACAGAGAAAAAAGCTCATTTAGGACCTGCACTTACGAAGGGGGTAGGCAGCTGTATATCAGGGAGTAAACCTCTGAGAATAAAAACAGCTGGAGTTTGTTAAGGTAATTACACAGGGGAAAGGATAATGTACTGGGAACTCCTCAGAAGAATCTGATTTGTGGTGAGGTTAGACAGATAAAAGCTCATTTAGGAACGACATGAACATGCTGCGTAGGTAGCTATTTATCAGTAAATATCTCCACTGAGATTAAGAAAAGCAGTAGCTTAATAAACTAAGTACTTCCTGGTATGGTTCCTGTACTGGTAACTGCCCAAAAGAATCTGGATTGTGGTGAGGGAACAGAGAAAATAAGCATATTTTGGACCTGCACTTACGACCGGGGTAGGCAACTGTATATCAGGGAGTAAACCTTCTGAGAATAAAAACAGCTGGTGCTTGTTAAGGTAATTACACAGGGGAAAGGATAATGTACTGGGAACTCGTCAGAAGAATCTGATTTGTGGTGAGGGGAGAGAGATAAAAGCTCATTTAGGAACGACATGAACATGCTGCATATGTAGCTGTTTATCAATAAATATTTCCACTGAGATTAATAAAAGCAGTAGCTTAATACATTAAGTACTTCCTGGTATGGTTACTGTACTGGTAACTCCCCAAAAGAATCTGTACTGTGGTGAGGGATCAGAGAAAAAAGCTCATTTAGGACCTGCACTTACGAAGGGGGTAGGCAGCTGTATATCAGGGAGTAAACCTTCTGAGAATAAAAACAGCTGGAGCTTGTTAAGGTAATTACACAGGGGAAAGGATAATGTACTGGGACTCCTCAGAAGAATCTGATTTGTGGTGAGGGGAGAGAGATAAAAGCTCATTTAGGAACGACATGAACATGCTGCATAGGTAGCTGTTTATCAGTAAATATCTCCACTGAGATTAAGAAAAGCAGTAGCTTAATAAATTAAGTACTTACTGGTATGGTTACTGTACTGGTAACTCCCCAAAAGAATCTGGATTGTGGTGAGGGAACAGAGAAAAAAGCTCATTTAGGACCTGCACTTACGAAGGGGGTAGGCAGCTGTATATCAGGGAGTAAACCTTCTGAGAATAAAAACAGCTGGAGCTTGTTAAGGTAATTACACAGGGGAAAGGATAATGTACTGGGAACTCCTCAGAAGAATCTGATTTGTTGTGAGGGGAGAGAGATAAAAGCTCATTTAGGAACGACATGAACATGCTGCGGAGGTAGCTGTTTATCAGTAAATATCTCCACTGGGATTAGAAAAGCAGTAGCTTAATAATTTAAGTACTTCCTGGTATGGTTACTGTTCTGCTAACTCCCCAAAAGAATCTGGATTGTGGTGAGGGAACAGAGAAAAAAGCTCATTTAGGACCTGCACTTACGAAGGGGATAGGCAGCTGTATGAGGGAGTAAACCTTCTGAGAATAAAAACAGCTGGAGCTTGTTAAGGTAATTACACAGGGGAAAGGATAATGTACTGGGAACTCCTCAGAAGAATCTGATTTGTGGTGAGGGGAGAGAGATAAAAGCTCATTAATTAACGACATTAACATGCTGCGTAGGTAGCTGTTTATCAGTAAATATCTCCACTGAGATTAAGAAAAGCAGTAGCTTAATACAGTAAGTACTTCCTGGTATGGTTACTGTACTGGTAACTCCCCAAAAGAATCTGGACTGTGGTGAGGGAACAGAGAAAAAAGCTCATTTAGGACCTGCACTTACAAAGGGGGTAGGCAACTGTATATCAGGGAGTAAACCTTCTGAGAATAAAAACAGCTGGAGCTTGTTAAGGTTATTACACAGCGGAAAGGATAATGTACTGGGAACTCCTCAGAAGAATTTGATTGTGGTGAGGGGAGAGAGATAAAAGCTCATTTTGGAACGACATGAACATGCTGCGTAGGTAGCTGTTTATCAGTAAATATCTCCACTGAGATTAAGAAAAGCAGTAGCTTAATAAATTAAGTACTTCCTGGTATGGTTACTGTACTGGTAACTCCCCAAAAGAATCTGGATTGTGGTGAGGGAACAGAGAAAAAAGCTCATTTAGGACCTTCACTTACGAAGAGGGTAGGCAGCTGTATATCAGGGAGTAAACCTTCTGAGAGAAAAACAGCTGAGCTTGTTAAGGTAATTACACAGGGGAAAGGATAATGTACTGGGAACTCCTCAGAAGAATCTGATTTGTGGTGAGCGGAGAGAGATAAAAGCTCATTTAGGAACGACATGACAATGCTGCGTAGGTAGCTGTTTATCAGTAAATATCTCCACTGAGATTAAGAAAAGCAGTAGCTTAATAAATTAAGTACTTCCTGGTATGTTTACTGTACTGGTAACTCCCCAAAAGAATCTGGATTGTGGTGAGGGAACAGAGAAAAAAGCTCATTTAGGAACTGCACTTACAAAGGGGGTAGGCAGCTGTATATCCGGGAGTAAACCTTCTGAGAATAAAAACAGCTGGAGCTTGTTAAGGTAATTACACAGAGGAAAGGATAATGTACTGGGAACTCCTCAGAAGAATCTGATTTGTGGTGAGGGGAGAGAGATAAAAGCTCACTTAGGAACGACATGAACATGCTGCGTAGGTAGCTGTTTATCAGTAAATATCTCCACTGAGATTAAGAAAAGCAGTAGCTTAATAAATTAAGTACTTCCTGGTATGGTTACTGTACTGGTAACTCCGCAAAAGAATCTGGACTGTGGTGAGGGAACAGAGAAAAAAGCTCATTTAGGACCTGCACTTACGAAGGGGGCCTGGCAGGTGTATATCAGGGAGTAAACCTTCTGAGAATAAAAACAGCTGGAGCTTGTTAAGGTAATTACACAGGGGAAAGGATAATGTACAGGGACCTCCTCAGAAGAATCTGATTTGTGGTGAGGGGAGAGAGATAAAAGCTCATTTAGGAACGACATGAACATGCTGCTTAGGTAGCTGTTTAGCAGTAAATATCACCACTGAGATTAAGAAAAGCAGTAGCTTAATAAATTACGCACTTCCTGGTATGGTTACCGTACTGGTAACTCCCCAAAAGAATCTGGATTGTGGTGAGGGGACAGAGAAAAAAGCTCATTTAGGACCTGCACTTACGAAGGGGGTAGGCAGCTGTATATCAGGGAGTAAACCTTCTGAGAATAAAAACAGCTGGAGCTTGTTAAGGTAATTACACAGGGGAAAGGTTAATGTACTGGGAACTCCTCAGAAGAATCTGATTTGTTGGTGAGGGGAGAGAGATAAAAGCTCATTTTGGGACGACATGAACATGCTGCGAAGTACCGGTTTATCAGTAAATATCTCCACTGAGATTAATTAAAGCAGTAGCTTAATAAATAAGTACTTCCTGGTATGGTTACTGTACTGGTAACTCCCCAAAAGAATCTGGATTGTGGTGAGGGAACAGAGAAAAAAGCTCATTTAGGACCTGCACTTACGAAGGGGGTAGGCAGCTGTATATCAGGGAGTAAACCTTCTGAGAATAAAAACAGCTGGAGCATGTTAAAGAAATTACCCAGGGGAAAGGACAATGTACTGGGAACTCCTCAGAAGAATCTGATTTGTGGTGAGGGGAGAGAGATAAAAGCTCATTTAGGAACGACATGAACATGCTGCGTAGGTAGCTGTTTATCAGTAAATATCTCCACTGAGATTAATTAAAGCAGTAGATTAATAAATTAAGTACTTACTGGTATGGTTACTGTACTGGTAACTCCCCAAAAGAATCTGGATTGTGGTGAGGGAACAGAGAAAAAAGCTCTTTTAGGACCTGCACTTACGAAGGGGGTAGGCAGCTGTATATCAGGGAGTAAACCTTCTGAGAATAAAAACAGCTGGAGCTTGTTAAGGTAATTACACAGGGGAAAGGATAATGTACTGGGAACTCCTCAGAAGAATCTGATTCGTGGTGAGGGGAGAGAGATAAAAGCTCATTTAGGAACGACATGAACATGCTGCGTAGGTAGCTGTTTATCAGTAAATATCTCCACTGAGATTAAGAAAAGCAGTAGCTTAATAAATTAAGTAATTTCTGGTATGGTTACTGTACTGGTAACTCCCCAAAAGAATCTGGATTGTGATGAGGGAACAGAGAAAAAAGCTCATTTATTACCTGCACTTACGACCGGGGTAGGCAACTGTATATCAGGGAGTAAACCTTCTGAGAATAAAAACAGCTGGTGCTTGTTAAGGTAATTACACAGGGGAAAGGATAATGTACTGGGAACTCGTCAGAAGAATCTGATTTGTGGTGAGGGGAGAGAGATAAAAGCTCATTTAGGAACGACATGAACATGCTGCATATGTAGCTGTTTATCAATAAATATTTCCACTGAGATTAATAAAAGCAGTAGCTTAATACATTAAGTACTTCCTGGTATGGTTACTGTACTGGTAACTCCCCAAAAGAATCTGTACTGTGGTGAGGGATCAGAGAAAAAAGCTCATTTAGGACCTGCACTTACGAAGGGGGTAGGCAGCTGTATATCAGGGAGTAAACCTTCTGAGAATAAAAACAGCTGGAGCTTGTTAAGGTAATTACACAGGGGAAAGGATAATGTACTGGGAACTCCTCAGAAGAATCTGATTTGTGGTGAGGGGAGAGAGATAAAAGCTCATTTAGGAACGACATGAACATGCTGCATAGGTAGCTGTTTATCAGTAAATATCTCCACTGAGATTAAGAAAAGCAGTAGCTTAATAAATTAAGTACTTACTGGTTATGGTTACTGTACTGGTAAACTCCCCAAAAAGAATCTGGATTGTGGTGAGGGAACAGAGAAAAAAAGCTATTTAGGACCTGCACTACGAAGGGGGTAGGCAGCTGTATATCAGGGAGTAAACCTTCTGAGAATAAAAACAGCTGGAGCTTGTTAAGGTAATTACACAGGGGAAAGGATAATGTACTGGGAACTCCTCAGAAGAATCTGATTTGTTGTGAGGGGAGAGAGATAAAAGCTCATTTAGGAACGACATGAACATGCTGCGGAGGTAGCTGTTTATCAGTAAATATCTCCACTGGGATTAAGAAAAAGCAGTAGCTTAATAATTTAAGTACTTCCTGCTATGGTTACTGTCTGCTAACTCCCCAAAAGAATCTGGAGTGTGGTGAGGGAACAGAGAAAAAGCTCATTTAGGACCTGCACTTACGAAGGGGATAGGCAGCTGTATATGAGGGAGTAAACCTTCTGAGAATAAAAACAGCTGGAGCTTGTTAAGGTAATTACACAGGGGAAGGAGATAATGTACTGGGAACTCCTCAGAAGAATCTGATTTGTGGTGAGGGGGAGAGAGATAAAAGCTCATTAATTAACGACATTAACATGCTGCGTAGGTAGCTGTTTATCAGTAAATATCTCCACTGAGATTAAGAAAAGCAGTAGCTTAATACAGTAAGTACTTCCTGGTATGGTTACTGTACTGGTAACTCCCCAAAAGAATCTGGACTGTGGTGAGGGAACAGAGAAAAAAGCTCATTTAGGACCTGCACTTACAAAGGGGGTAGGCAACTGTATATCAGGGAGTAAACCTTCTGAGAATAAAAACAGCTGGAGCTTGTTAAGGTTATTACACAGCGGAAAGGATAATGTACTGGGAACTCCTCAGAAGAATTTGAATTGTGGTGAGGGGAGAGAGATAAAAGCTCATTTGGAACGACATGAACATGCTGCGTAGGTAGCTGTTTATCAGTAAATATCTCCACTGAGATTAAGAAAGCAGTAGCTTAATAAATTAAGTACTTCCTGGTATGGTTACTGTACTGGTAACTCCCCAAAAGAATCTGGATTGTGGTGAGGGAACAGAGAAAAAAGCTCATTTAGGACCTTCACTTACGAAGAGGGTAGGCAGCTGTATATCAGGGGAGTAAAC